>NC_091994.1:63595982-63702502 GCF_044704955.1 Pristiophorus japonicus
GCGAGAGCGGTGTGGGGGGGAGCGAGAGCGGTGTGGGGGGGGAGCGAGAGCGGTGTGGGGGGGGAGCGAGAGCGGTGTGAGGGGGGAGCGAGAGCGGTGTGTGGTGTTGGGGGGGGAGCGAGAGCGGTGTGGGGTGTGGGGGGGGAGCGAGAGCGGTGTGGGGTGTGGGGGGGGAGCGAGAGCGGTGTGGGGTGTGGGGGGGGAGCGAGAGCGGTGTGGTGTGTGGGGGGGGGGAGTGAGAGAGACGTGTGTGGTGTGGGGGGGGAGCGAGAGAGACACTAGGGGAGAGGAGATCAGAGGGGGGAGCGAGAGAGACACTCGGGGTGAGGAGATCGGAGGGTGGCGGGGGAAGAGTGAGAGAGAGGGAGGGAGGGGCGGGATTCAGGGAAGACTGATCATATTCTTCCAACCCCTTTACACTCGCACCACGTGACTGGGGCAGAGAGAGGGAGGGACTGGGGCAGAGGGGATCGGGAATTCAGGGAAGACGGATCATGTACTTCCAACCCCTTTACACCCGACCCATGTTCTCCCTCTCCTCGCCCTACACCTGGTTGATTTCTCGGAAAGCTCGGTGCATGTGTGACAAGTGACATCATTGGAGTGGACAAAATCTCAAAGTGGCACACTGTTCACTTCATACCCAATAAACCTGTTGACAATCGTGACCCACACACAATGCCCATCTATGGCGCAGGATGGTGGGTGGGTGCGTGGGGTGGGAGGGTACTGTCAGGAACATGTTGGGGGGAAGAAGGTCACAAATTTGTGGGGGAGGTGCATGGGCAGAGGGAGAATGTCAGAAATTTGCGAGGGTGTGGGGGGGTGGCGAGGAGAAGGTCTAGTGGGGCAGGTCCTAACCTGTGCGAGTGAGCCAGGTCCGTTGCAAGTGAACACTCTCCTGTCAGAATGGCTCAAATTACACTTTGCAAAGTCACTGATTACGTAAGCAAGTTGGTTCTAATTACAGAATAAATGCTGGGTGTATCTTATCCTCCAAGGGGACCAATCAGCAATCAGGTCATGTGATCAAGGGGACCCAATCAGAGCATTTTGCTATTATAAAAAAACTGGTCCTTATTTTTATTTGTTCACGGGATGCGGGCGCCGCTGGCAAGGCCAGCATTTATTTCCCATCCTTAATTGTCTTTGAGAAGGTGGTGGTGAGCTGCCGCCTTGAACCGCTGCAGTTCATGATACTGCTTTATAGCCTTTTCTGTGATACAGCTGTGTGACTTGCATGGCAATTTCAGAGGGCAGTTCAGAGTCAACCACATTACTGTGGGTCTGGAGTCACATTTAGGCCAGAGCAGGGAAGGATGGCAGATTTCCTTCCCTAAAGGGCATTAGAGAACCAGATGTATTTTTAACAACAATCTGGCAGTTTCATGATCATCATTACTGACACTAATTTTTATTCCAGATTTTAAAAAAATTAACTCAATTTAAATTCCTACAGCTGCCGTCGTGGGGTTTGAACTTGCGTCTCCAGTAACATAACCACTATGCTGCAGTACCCCTTTACTGCTGGTCATACCGAGTGAAGCTATGTTCAATGAGTAACGTGTTTTATCCGGCACTTCTGCACTATTATTTGCACTATAGTATGCTTGCTGTCAGAGACATCCCGAGAAGGGATACAGTCTCATTGTTCCTCTATTTTGGATGAAGGGGATTAAAATAATGAGCAAGACCATACGGAAAGTGGCTAATATAATGTTGTGATGCTTTTCAGTTCCCATAGTAATAGAATTGACTTTTTTCCAAATGGATTTTCTCCAAAAGAGAGGGACTAATGAGAGTGGCAGCCACTGTGTGTGATTGTCACATGTTTGAATGAACACCAAGTGAGAAAATGAAATGTTTTGCTCATGCAAGCAGACTTTCTGCACAATTTCCAAATAGTGGAGTAAAAAGGGGCAAGTATCAGACAGCTTACAGTTACTCTTTTGATTATATTTTATCTGTCACTGAATTAATTTCCTTCTCTTTCTACTGTGTGCATGTGTGGCTATTGTAAATATTGTGACTGTACATTACTTATTAAAATGGTTGTAACAAATTAGTATGTTGTAGTTTTAACTTGCAGGTTTGGTACTTAACTAAATTATATTTATATTGAGGTGTCATTGGTTTCAATGCCTGTCACGCCAGGAAGCATATAGCACACCAGCCAGGAGTCTTTCAAAGAGCGCTTCAGTGTACTTTTGTCTGCATGTGGGATAGAAAAGCACAGAAAACAGTAGAGTACTAAAAATAAAATATGAGATTGCTTTGCTGTACCAGTGCAGTAGAAGTAATTTATGTGTGTGTTGAGGTTTGATGAAAGCACACTAAATTCAGGCATCGTTTCCTTGGTAATTCAGGTCATTGGTGTCTGCGAGAATTCCAGGAAAGAAGCAACAGAAATATGAGAACATGTTATTTAACACTAGACTCACAGTGAGGTTGAAATACTAATGATGTCCATGTACCGACTGGGTAACAAACAATGTTTCCTCTACTTTGTTGCACTAGACGTGTTTCCTGAATTTATTTTACTCCCAACCATGGAAATGCAAAACCATGGTAAACTTTATCGCAACAACAGAATGGGAGGAGCTCATTCAGTACTATGTACTAGCAGAGACATGCAAAACACTTGCAGTGAAATCTTTGTGGCAACAGTACTTGTTTAGACTGTTCTTCATCATAGGCAGTCCCTCGATTCGAGGATGACTTGCTTCCACACCAAAAACTTCACAGGTGTTTCAACGAAGGACCTAATATTCCAGGTCCCAAACTAAATCTTGAAGATGCCTGTGCGTGGATTTTTTTAAACGTGTGGTGACCGTTGCACACCAGCCACCACACGGGCTTGACAGAGCAAGGTCTTGGTCCAGTGGCAAGGATTATCCAAGACGACTGGAGACCTGTTCTGCTGCACGGACCTAGTGCGCACACAATTCGCAGTGTGGGCTGACCCGTGCTGCCCCTGGGCCCTCGCCTCTTCTGGGCCCCGAACTCACGCCTCTCCTGGGCCCCTAAACTAGTTGGGCCACAGCTGGAGTACTGCGTGCAGTTCTGGTCATCACTTTACAGGAAAGAGAGGGTACAGAGGAGATTTACAAGGATGTTACCAGGACTGAAGAGTTTAACAACGAGGAAAGATTGGATAGGCTGTTTTCTTTGGAACAAAGGATCCTGAGGGGAGACCTTATTGAGGTGTATAAAATTACGAGGGGTCTGGATAGAGTGTATAGGAAGGACCTATTTCCCTTGGCAGAGGGCTCAACAACCAGGGGGCATAGATTTAAAGTAATTGGTCGGAGGTTTAGAGGGGATTTGAGGGGAAATGTTTTCACCCAGAGGGTGTTAGGGGTCTGGAACTCTCTGCCTGAAATGGTAGTAGAGGCAGAAACCCTCACCGCATTTTAAAAGTACTTGGATGTGCACCTGAAGTGCCTTAACCCTGCAGGGTTACGGACCGAGAGCTGGAAAGTGGGTTTAGGCTGGATTGCTCTTTGTCAACAGGGACTGGCACGATGGGCTGAAATGGCCTCCTTCCGTGCTGTAAATTGGGTAGCGAACCCCAAATACAATGCATTAGTTTGTGAACCGAGACCTTCCACAACGCACACCTGCAATAACTCGAGCGAGCAATCCAATCTTCAAAATCAGGTTAATCTAATCACAGAAAAATGAACACTCGCTTAACCAAGGTGTAACTGTTCTATAGATTGTTCGTCTATAGAATCAACACTGATGTCTTCCCCACCCCCTCCCCTCTTCCCCGCCCCCCTCCCTCTTCCCCGCCCCCCTCCCTCTCCCCCACCTCCCTCTCTCTCCCCCCCTCTCCCTCTCTCTTCCCCCCCTCTCCCTCTCTCTTCCCCCCCTCTCCCTCTCCCCCCCCCTCTCCCTCTCCCTCTCTCTCCCCCCCTCTCCCTCTCTCTCTCCCTCTCTCCCCCCCCCCTCCCTCTCTCTTCCCCCCCCTCTCTCTCTCTCTCTCCCTCTCTCTTCCCCCCCTCTCCCTCTCTCTTTCCCCCCCCTCTCCCTCTCTCTCCCCCCCCTCTCCCCCCCCCTCTCCCTCTCTCTCCCTCTCTCTCTCCCTCTCTTTCCCCCCCCCCCTCTCCCTCTCTCTTTTCCCCCCCCCCCTCTCCCTCTCTCTCCACTATTTGCATTATTTGGAGATGAAATATAGAAATTTACAGCGCAGAAGGAGGCCATTTCGGCCCATCGTGTCTGCGCCGGCCGACAAAGAGCCGCACAGCCCTTGGTCAGCAGCCCTGAAGGTTACATATAAACCTATGAACAATGGAGGACAGGTAAAGAGCACCCAACCCAACTGGTCCGCCCCACACAACTGCAACACCCCTCACATTGAAACATTCTACACTCCACCCCAACCAGAGCCACGTGGTCTCCCGGGAGAGGCAAAAACCCAGGCCAATTGGGGGGGAAAAATCTGAAAAAATTCCTCTCCGACCCATCGAGGGGATCGAAACTAGTCCAGGAGACCACCTCAGCCGCATTCAATTCCCTGCAATACTCTCCATCTGTGCCGGCCAACAAGAGGTTATCCAGTCTAATCCCAATTACCAGCTCTAGGTCCGTAATCCTGCAGGTTGCGGCACTTTAAGTTCCCATCCAAGCACTTTTTAAATATGGTGAGGGTTTCTGCATCCACCACCCTTCCAGGCAGTGAGTTCCAGACCCCCACAACCCTCTGCGTGAAGAAGCCCCCCTCAAATCCCCTCTGAACCTTCCACCAACCAGTTTAAAACTATGCCCCCTCGTAATTGACCCCTCCACCAATGGAAATAGGCCCTTGCTATCCACTATATCCAGGCCCCTCAAAATTTTGTACATCTCAATGAGGTCTCCTCTCAACCTCCCCCGTTCCAATTGAGAACAAACCCAACATATCTAATCAATCCTCATAGCTAAGATTCTCCATTCCAGGCAGCATCCTAGTAAATCTCCTCTGCACCCTCCCTAGTGCAATCATGTCCTTCCTATAATACAGCGACCAGAACTGCACGCAGTACTCCAGCTGTGGCCTAACTAAAGTATTATACAATTTAAGCATAACCTCCCTGCTCTTGTATTCTATGCCTCCGCCAATAAAGGCAAGCATTCCGTATGCCTTCTTAACCACCTTATCGACCTGGCCTGCTACTTTCAGGAATCTGTGGACAAGCACTCCAAGGTCATCTACACTATTAAGTGGCCTACCGTTTAATGTGTATACCCTTTCCTTATTAGCCCTTCCCAAGTGCATTACCTCACACTTCTCCGAATTAAATTCCATTTGCCACTGTTCTGCTCATCTAACCAGTAGATTGATATTCTCCTGCAGTTCATGACTTTCCTCTTCATTACCGACCACACAGCCAACTTTAGTGTCATCTGCAAACTTCTTAATCATACTCCCTATATTCAAATCTAGATCATTGATATATACCACAAAAAGCAAGGAACCCAGTACTGAGCCCTGCGGAAACCCACTGGAAAAATCCTTCCAATCACAAAAACATCCATCAACCATTATCCTTTGCTTCCTACATCTAAGCCAATTTTGGATCCAACTTGCCACTTTGCCCTGGATCCCATGGGCTTTACCCTACATGACCAGTTTGCCATGTGGGACCTTATCAAAAGCTTTGCTAAAGTCCATGTACACTACATCGTACGCACTACCCTCATCGACCCTCTTGGTTACATCCTCAAAAAATTCAATCAGATTAGTCACAATCTTCCCTTAACAAATTCGTGATGATTATCCCTAATTAATCCTTGCCTTTCCAAATGTAGATTTATCCTGTCTTTCAGCATTTTTTCCAATAATTTTCCCACCACTGAGGTTAGGCTGACAGGCCTGTAATTACTCGGCCTATCCCTTTCTCCCTTCTTAAACAAGGGTGCTACATTAGCAGTCCTCCAGTACTCCGGCACCATGCCCAAATCCAAAGAGGACTGGAAAATGATGGTCAAGGCCTCTGCTATTTCGCTCAACAGCCTGGGATGCATTTCATCCGGGCCTGGGGATTTATCTACTTTCATTGCTGCTAAACCCCTTAATACTTCCTCTCTCACTATGTTTATTTCATCCAGAATTTCACACTTCTCCTCGATAGCAGTATCTGCATTGCCCCTTTTCTTTGTGAAAACAGTCGCAAAATATTCATTAAAAACCATACCAACATCTTCCGCCTCCACACAAAGATTCCCCTCATGGTCTTTAATAGGCCCTACCCTGTCTTTACTTATCCTCTTGCTCTTAATATATTTATAGAACATCTTTGGGTTTTCCTTAATTTTACTAGCCAAGAAGTTTTCATGCTCTCTCTTAGCATTCCTAATAATCTTTTTAATTTTACCTCTTAACTTGCTATATTCCTCCAAAGATTCAATAGTATTTAGCCGTTGGTATATGACATAAGCTTCCCTTTTTTTCTTTATCCTCCCCTGTAAGTCCCTAGTCATCCAGGGGGCTTTAGAATTGTTATTCCCACCCTTTTTCTTTAAGGGCACATGTTTGGCCTGTGTCTTCCGGATCTCCTCCTTGAATGCCTCCCACTGTTCCAACCTAAAAGTAGCTGTTTCCAGTCCACTGGCCAAATCATTCCTCAAATTAGCAAAGTTAGCTTTGCCCCAATTTGGGACTTTTATTCCAGGCCTATCCTTGTAAATATCCATAACTAACTTGAATCTGACTGAATTATGGTCACTAGCACCCAAGTGCTCTCCCACTAATATCCCCAGCTTCATTCCCGAAAACTAAATCCAAAAGCGCTCCCTCTCATGTTGGGCATGTTACAAACTGACTAAAAACATTTTAAGAATTCCGCCCCTCTCTACCCTTCACGCTATATTTGTCCCAATCAATATTTGGATAGTTAAAATCCCCAACTATTATTACCCTATGGTTTTTGGACTTCCACAGCAATTTGCCTACATATTTGCTGCTCTATCTCCCTCCCACTGTTTGGGGGTCTATAATACACGTCCAGCAGTGTGATCACTCCTTTTTTATTTTTCAATTCGACCCATATGGCTTCATTTGATGATCACTCTAACAACATATCCCTCCTCACCGCTGTAATAATTTCTTTAATCAATACAGTGACCACCCCCCCCCCTTTTTTTAACCCCCTCTCTGTCTTATCTAAATAACCTGTAACCAGGAATATTGATCTGCCAAACCTGCCCCTCTTTCAGCCATGTCTCTAATGGCTATAATGTCATTCTCCCAAGTATCTACCTGTGCTCTTGACTCATCCGTCTTATTCGCTATACTCCTTGCATTAAAGTATATCCCATTTATCACAGGAAGACATCCTTGATTACTACTTACTAACCTTTGTTTCCTGTGACTTACAGATTTGCTTTCTAAATTCTTGCTATCCAATTTCTGCTTTACTTCCTTCCCTATGAATTTGTTCTCAGGTTCCCATCCCTCTGCCAAGCTAGATTAAACTCTTCCCAACAGCACTAGCAAAGCGAGGGTATTGGTCCCGGCGCTGTTGAGGTACAACCCGTCCGGTTTGTACAGGTCCCATCTCCTCCAGAAGCGGTCCCAATGCCTCAGGAATGTAAAGCCCTCCCTCCTACCCTAACTCTCCAGCCACACGTTCATCCTCTCTATCCTTCTATTCTTGGTCATCATTCATTTCAATAATATGATCATGGCAACTGTGCACAAAACTTGTGCTATTCGTGAGTTGGTGCTTCAGTGTAAAAGAAATTGTTTGTCTACATCTTATGACTGTTAACAGGCAATTTTTATGCTGAAAGAGAGCAGGTCAACTTTTGTAAAACCTTTTCCCTGTTATATAATTGAAATAAAGGTCTTATTTGTTTTATGTGGAACACCAAACTGGATTTATCTATCTGCCTCAAAAACTGTCATCCTTTCAAATCCAGAATGCAGTCGAAATGGTCTTGATTTTATTTAAAATAATAGGTCACCAGTGAATGCCAATATCTTAGGCCAGCAATTCACACTGATAATTAGTAGCTGTGTATATTTATATCTGAACATTTTGGCATTACCACTTGCATACAAATTGCTTAATTGAGACATTTACACTTTATTGCATTATAAATTACTTTTGTTTAAAATTATGTTCTAATTTGATTGGAATTGTAAAACAAACCGTGATAAATCCATAAGTTTAATATCACAGTTCTGGTGATGTGCTGTATATAAATGGAGGTTACCTGGCCAGTAATGCACAAGGTTAAATGTTGGCCTGTAACTATTTGTAACACCCTGATTGCTCCCTTTGGAGGGCAAGACCAGATTTCTGATTGGTCCCCTTGGCAGATAAGACACACCTCGCAATTTGTCTGGAATGTGCAATTAGATCGTGACTGCTTCAGTAATCAAGTACTTTGCAATATGTAATATAATCCATTCATTGTGACAACCAGCTCCAGAGCTCAACAGTGCTAACACTACTGCTTTCAGAAAACAGGCAGGACCCACCCTCCCGAGTTTGGAGCACTCTCCCTGCCGAGTTCAGATAGGAAGGGGTGAGGCCATGGAGGGATTGTAACATGAGAATTTTAAAATCAAAGTTGTTGGTGGGCAATGTTCCCCCTAATACAAAAGCACAATACTGCAGATGCTGGAAATCTGTAAGTTTTACAAATCGAGAATGAGAAAATTGTATTGCTGAATACCTCTATCACTCATAACCGTGATTAGGTAAATATAATAGGATCTCATTGATGCACAAAGAGATTTTGCGATGTTATTTGCATGTGCTCATAAGTACAAATCAAAGGTTCTATGGCCAAGGCTTGAAGCAAGAATTGTGATGGTTTAATGTTGGTTTGTACAGGGGCATAAGATGATGAATGTTGGATTGCAATTAATTAAAATAATAAATGTGTCACCAAATCTCTTAAAGGTCAACAACTGTCAGCATTCTGTTATTGGCCTATTCTATGTTGAGGGACATTATTGCATCTTCCTATTGGGCTGGGTATGAGATTACAGGATGTTATCGAGCATCCCAAGATCTATTGAATTCTGGCTTTCTCCAAGTGCTGTTTAGTCAAAGTGCACCAATTTCAGTAATAAGGTTTGAGATATCGTGAGTAAGATCAGTCAGTGGGATCAGAGATTGAATATCTCCAGATTCATAGCCAGCCTCCTAGCTGGAGTCTTACGGCTGTGGTTGAACCAAGAAATGGGGCAGTTGATGGCTCAGGCCTTGGGAATCTGAATGAATAATACTGTTGCATTACTGTGTGTACAGCAGGTTATCTGAATCATGAATATAGCTAGTTTATGAGCATGCTTCCATTTATTTCTGGGGTATTCTTGTCCAACTTGTGTGAAAATGCATCAGGTTTTACCTACTACCTGCTTATAACATTTGTTTTAGCAACAGTTGTGGGCGTAATAGCTAACAACCCAAGGGGTGGATACAGATCATTTTGTTTTCTGAGAATTGTGTATTTTAGCTATGCATAGTCATGTATGGGGAAATAATGGCAGAATCCTATTTCCATCATGCATTTTTAAATATGACCTACCTGTATATGCAAAAATGAGCAGGTTAAATGTTCGAATTATTACAATGGTATTGTGCATTGACCAAGTACTTTTTTCCATTTCTGTGCCCTTCTAGATATTAGCTGTATTTATGAACTCAGTGCGGTGCTGATCCACAGAGGGGTGAGTGCATATTCCGGCCATTACATTGCACACGTACGAGATGACAGGACCGGCGACTGGTATAAATTTAATGATGAGGAGATTGAGAAAATGGAAGGGAAGAAGCTGCAGTTGGGGATAGAGGAAGATCTTGGTGAGCAACCAGTTGGGCCACGTTCTGAAGTTTTACAGATATGTTTGTGCTTAGATTGAGACTCCTCCTTGATGTACGTTCGGTCCTTAAAACCTTATTAGCTTGGTGGTAAGTCCGGCAACCTGTTTTGTGTCTGTGCCAATGTGGCTCTGAAACTGTTCACTGAAGTGCCCGAGTGTGGCTCGGGCATATGTATTCCTGTTATGCTGAAATGGGGAGCTCAGCATGTAGAGGATCTGGACAGCTAACCTATGCCATACCACTCCTATCAGCACATTGTGACTCGTGTGCTGAACAAAATGTTCCTATGCAATTGAAGTTCAAATCATTTAACTAGTGTACTGATTCACAGATACCAGTGATAGATGAGCCTCTGAGAGAGAGTAACCCAGTTACTCACCTACTTTGTATCAACAGCATACTAGTTTTCACTGCTCAAATCAGGATGAGAAGCTAAGTGTGCTGCTGCAGGTTCAGTAACTGAGAAGTGCTACGGATATGAGAGTTATGGGTTGAAATAAACTTGTACTGCAGATAGTTCACCCAAGTAGCTATCAGTTAATTAACAAAAAACAGTCTGAACTTTTTTCTGCCCCTTTTACCTCCAGAGTCTGACAAGAAATTAGGGATGCGTGCAATAAAGGTACAGCAGTTATCATGGACAACTTTAATCTACATATAGGTTGGGCTTACCAAACTGGTAGCAATGCAGTGGAGGAGGATTTCCTGGAGTGTATTAGGGATGGCTTTCTAGACCAATAGACCAATATGTCGAGGAACCAACTAGAGAGCTGGCCATCCTAGACTGGGTGTTGTGTAATGAGAGAGGACTAATTAGCAGTCTTATTGTGCGAGGCCCCCTGGGGAAGAGTGACCATAATATGGTAGAATTCTTTATTAAGATGGAGAGTGACAGTGTTAATTCAGAGACTAGGTTCCTGAACTTAAGGAAGGGTAACTTCGATGGTATGAGACGTGAATTGGCTAGGATAGACTGGCAAATGATACTTAAAGGGTTGACAGTGGATAGGCAATGGCAGACATTTATAAATCACACGGATGAACGTCAACAATTGTACATCCCTGTCTGGAGTAAAAATAAAACTGGGAAGGTAGCTCAACCGTGGCTAACAAGGGAAATTAGGGATAGTGTTAAATCCAAAGTAAGGGGCATATAAATTGGCCAGATAAAGCAGCAAACCTGAGGACTGGGAGAAATTTACAATTCAGCAGAGGAGGACAAAGGGTCTAATTAGGAGGGGGAAAATAGATTATGAGAGGAAGCTTGCAGGGAACATAAAAACTGACTGCAAAAGCTTCTATAGATATGTGAAGAGAAAAAAGAGTAGTGAAGACCAACGTAGGTCCTTTGCAGTCAGAATCAGGTGAATTTATAATGGGGAACAAAGAAATGGCAGACCAATTGAACAAATACTTTGGATCTGTCTTCACTAAGGAAGACACAAATAACCTTCCGGAAATATTAGAGGTCCGAAGGTCTAGTGAAAAGGAGGAACTGAAGGAAATCCTTATTAGTCAGGAAATTGTGTTAGGGAAATTGATGGGATTGAAGGCTGATAAATCCCCAGGGCCTGATGGGCTGTATCCCAGAGTACTTAACGAAGTGGCCCTAGGAATAGTGGATGCATTAGTGATCATTTTCCAACATTCTATTGACTCTCGATCAGTTCCTATGGACTGGAGGGTAGCTAATGTAACACCACTTTTTAAAAAAGGAGGGAGAGAGAAAACAGGGAATTATAGAACGGTTAGCCTGACATCGGTAGTGGGGAAAATGATGGAATCAATTATTAAAGATGAAATAGCAGTGCATTTGGAAAGCAGTGACCGGATCGGTCCAAGTCAGCATGGATTTATGAAAGAGAAGTCATGCTTGAAAAATCTTCTAGAATTTTTTGAGGATGTAACTAGTAGAGTGGACATGGGAGAACCAGTGGATGTGGTGTATTTGGACTTTCAAAAGGCTTTTGACAAGGTCCCACACAAGAGATTTGTGTGTAAAATTAAAGCACATGGTATTGGGTATAATGTATTGACGTGGATAGAAAACTGGTTGGCAGACAGGAAGCAGAGAGTTCAGAATGACAGGCAGTGACCAGTGTGGTGCCGCAAGGTTCAGTGCTGGGACCCCAGCTATTTACAATATACACCAATGATTTAGATGAAGGAATTTAATGTAATATCTCCAAGTTTGCAGATGACACTAAGCTGGGTGGTGGTGTGAGCTGTGAGGAGGATGCTAAGAGGCTGCAAGGTGACTTGGACAGGTTAGGTGAGTGGGCAAATGCTTGGCAGATGCAGTATAATGTGCATAAATGTGAGGTTATCCACTTTGGTGGCAAAAACACGAAGACAGAATATTATCTGAATGGTGACAGATTAGGAAAAGGGGAGGTGCAACGAGACCTGGGTGTCATGGTACGTCAGTCATTGAAGGTTGGCATGCAGGTACAGCAGGCGGTGAAGAAGGCAAATGGCATGTTGGCCTTCATAGCAAGAGGATTTGAGTATAGGAGCAGGGAGGTCTTACTACAGTTGTACAGAGCCTTGGTGAGGCCACACCTAGAATATTGTGTTCAGTTTTGGTCTCCTAATCTGAGGAAAGATGTTCTTGCTATTGAGGGAGTGCAGCGAAGGTTCACCAGACTGACTCCCAGGATGGCAGGACTGACATATGAGGGGAGACTGGATCAACTAGGCTTGTATCCACTGGAGTTTAGAAGAATGAGAGGGGATCTCATGGAAACATATAAAATTCTGATGGGATTGGACAGGTTAGAGGTAGGAAGAATGTTCACGTTGCTGGGGAGTTCCAGAACCAGGGGTCACAGTCTTAAGAATAAGGGGTAAGCCATTTAGGACTGAGATGAGGAGAAACTTCTTCACTCAGAGTGGTTAACCTGTGGAATTCTCTCCCGCAGAAAGTTGTTGAGGCCAGTTCGTTAGATATATTCCTAATGGCCCTTATGGCCAAAGGGATCAAGGGGTATGGAGAGAAAGCAGGACAGGGGTACTGAGGTTGAATGATCAGCCATGATCTTATTGAATGGCGGTGCAGGCTCGAGGGGCAGAATGGCCTGCTCCTGCACCTAATTTCTATGTTTCTATGTTATGCACCTTCCAAGCTGAGAGAATCGTAGGCTTTTGCTAATGCTGCTGGCTACTGATTCCACAATAGTGGGGTGTGTGAGAATGGCAGGGGGTGGTTGGCTTTGTCATTTATCCTAGTTTCCAGCAGTGAAGCACCTGGCCTCTGTCTGCTCAAGAAATCATTTGCACAAATCTGCATCCTATCCCTCCATGTATGCCAATGTGGTGCTGCAATCTGATATTTCACTCTTGGTATTCGCTTTTATTTTAAACAATAGATCTGCGTGAGGATTTGCACCTGTTCATTAACGTTTATGATTAAACTGGTGTGTTGCTTTTGGCCAGAGTAATTAGTTGATATATTATTATGAATTCGTCTTCCCTCCCCTTTTTTCCTCTCCCCTTTTCCCTGGCCACCTTCCTTTTCTCTTTCCTCTCTTTCTCCCCCGACACCCCCCTTCAACTATTGAGAATGGCATCAGAACAGCTCCCCACTGTGTCCTCATCCATGAGCCTACACTTCGAAT
This sequence comes from Pristiophorus japonicus, assembly GCF_044704955.1. Taxonomy (NCBI): domain Eukaryota; kingdom Metazoa; phylum Chordata; class Chondrichthyes; family Pristiophoridae; genus Pristiophorus; species Pristiophorus japonicus. The sequence continues at coordinate 63,609,424 of NC_091994.1, forward strand.
GGGGGTTGCTGGATAACCATCGGGAGCAGGAATCGTGGCCGTTTACCCACCTCCTTAACCCAAGGGTGCGGAGACTAATTATAGTCTCATTGTATAGTGATGATGTGCTAATCAAGTTTTTGCATTTTGTGTTGGAAAAATTGTTCAAGTTCTTCTCAGTGTTTTTTTTCATTCATGGAAATCATCAGCATCTACCTGTAGTTTCAGAATATGTCTGTCGATTTTCATACTTTACGTTTATCAAGTTAAGGCTTCTATGAACTGGTGTCATTGTATTAATTGGAAATCCATTTGGTCATTTTGATACTAGTGCTACATCTTGGTTACTTACTGCCAACAGGAAAAAGTTGACGGTGTGTAACATCCGCAGCATTTGGAGCAACTAGACCTATTTGAAATATTTAATTGAGGGAAGGGGATCTTGTCAGATAGGCTTCACTGGATGCTCCGTGCATAGTATTTGATGTGTAGCTCATTGAAGAAAAATATAACCAACTTTCCCACTGGCTCTGGGGGTTTCTTCAGTAAGTAGCTGAGCTGTACAGAAAAGCAGGATCTCAGGTTCAACAACTTGCATTTATATAGCCCCTTTAACATAGTAAGAAGTCCCAAGGTGCTTCACAGGAGCATAATCAGACAAAAATTGACAACGAGCTAAAGACAGGTGACCAAAAGCTTGGTCATAGAGGTAGATTTTACAGAGGTGGAGACATTTAGTGAGGGAATTCCGGACCTCGGGGTCTAGATGACTGAAGGCACGGCTGCTAAAGGTGGAATGGAAATTGTACGAGAGGCTAGAGTTGGAAGAACGCAGTGTGTTTGGACGGTTGTTGGGCTGGAGGAGGTTCGAAATGAGGAGCAGCGAGACCATGGAGGACAATGAGCACAAGGGTGATGGTGAATTGGGCTTGATGTGAGTTAGGGTGTGAGCACCAGACCTTTGGATAAGCTCAAGTTTATGGAAGGTGGAAGATAATTAGCTGCCCAGGAGAGCATTTGAAGAGTCGAGTCTGGAGGTAACAAAAGCAGCAGATGGGTTGAGGCAAGGACGGAAACAGGCAATATTACGGACATGGAAGTAAGCAGTCTTTGTGATGGAGAGGATATGGAGTCAGAAGCTCATCTCGTTCAAATGGGCTGCCAAGGTTGCGAACAGTCTGGTTCAGCCTGAGACAATGGACAGGGAGGGGAATGGAGTCGATAGTTAGGGAACTGAATTTGTGTCGGGGACCGATGACGGTGGCTTCAGTCATTTCGGTATTTAATTGGAGGAAATCTCGGTGCATCCTGGACTAGATGTTGGACAAGCAGTCTGACAACATAGGGAACGGAGGGGGTCAAGAGATATGGTGATGGGGTAAATTTGGGTGTCGTTAGTGTACACGTGGAACCTAAAATGGTGTTTTCGGATGACATCGCCAAGGGGCAGCATGTAGATGAGAAGTAGATATAGTTCAAGTCTCTGGTGACTGATCTCATATTTGCCTGTACTTGAAGGTTTGGTGTCTGGGATTGAACTTCAAGATAAGTTGCTGTCTTCAAATCAAACCCTGTTGAAGAGTTGAATGTTTACACTTTGTCATTTGGAAAACCTTATTCGAATGATCACAGCACAGCATAATGCAAATACCCTGTATAGCTCTTCTGTTGCAATAAAATTGCAGAATGCTAATTACTGAAAATGGTATTCAAATCATCCTATTGAATTATCTAACCATTAATCTTATTCCTGGCATACTCAAAGATGTTCTCTTGTCCTTTCTTGTGCGGTTCCATTCTATTGCCAGTATTGACATTGTGGTTTTGTGTTGCATTTTTTTAGCAGAGCCTTCGAAGTCACAGACACGAAAACCCAAATGTGTTAAAGGTGTTCATTGTTCAAGAAATGCATACATGTTGGTGTACAGACGGAAAGTGGAAGGAAGCAAGGAAAAGGAAATAAGTGTTCAACTGCCATGTAAGCATCTCTCTGTCCATCCTCAATTCTTTTCTCACGGTGCTTTTATCTGCATGTTTGATGTATTTTAAAGTTGGTGTCCTGGTCTGATTGAAGCATTTTAAGCTTGTAACTTACAATTATGCAGTGCTTGAAATGTTAATATTGATCTGAAATTTGTTGGTAATACAATTTTCTGATCACTGACATTCCTTGAGGAGCAGCACCTCATCTTTCGATCAGGCACTTTACAGCCTCCTGGACTCAACATCGAGTTCAACAATTTCAGACCGTAACCTCTGCCTCCCATTGTTTCATGCAGCAGCTCTTTATGATTCTGCCATCCCCATTTGCAACATTTAACCACTCCCGCCTCCCACCCTATCACAGTCCCTCCCTTTTGACTTTTCCTCCCTTTCCCTGCCTCAGCACCTGGTTAAAATCTGTTACATCTCTAATTTTTCCAGTTCTGACGGGTCACAGAGCTGAAACGTTAACTCTGTTTCTCTCTCCACAGATGCTGCCCGACCTGCTGAGTGTTTCCAGCATTTTCTGTTTTTATTTCGGATTCCAGAATCTGCAGTATTTTGCCATTGTACTCGTATTCCTTTTATGTTCACACAGTTAAATATTGGAAAGTAGTTTGAAATTAAGAGAAACCCAACTCCTATGGCAGGACAAGGACTCCATTCAACCATTGCCTGCACATTTCCTGGAACGGTTGATTTATAAAATTAGGGGGGGGAGGAGAGAGAACTCCCTTGCTGCAGTGTACCATGGCCAGCAGTGCTTGCTGAGATTGCATTTGTCAAGCTGGGCATCAGAAAAACCGTGGCATTCCTGGTGCCCAGTTTTGCTCGGGCTCAAAAGGCATGTATGTTGTAAGAGACGGATTAGTCGAGGACAGTCAGCATAGATTTGTTAAGTGAAGATTGTGTCTGACTAACTTGATTGAATTATTTGAAGAGGTATAACAAGGAGGGTCGATGAGCGTTTGATGTAGTGTATATGGATTTTAGCAAGGCTTTTGATGAGGTTCCACGTGGCAGACTGGTCACCAAAGTAAAACCGCATGGGATCCAGGGCAAAGTGGCATGAGAACATAAGAAATAAGAGCAGGAGTATGCCCCTCGAGCCTGCTCTGCCATTCAGTATTAACATGATCTGATCTGATCTTGGCCTTAACTCCACATCCCGGCTCGCTCCCCATAACCCTCGACTCCCTTTTATCATTCAAAAAGTGGCAAGTTGGATACAAAATTGGCTCAGGCAGGAAGCAGAGGGTAATGGTTGCTGGGTGTTTTTGTGACTGGAAGTCAGTGGGGCAGGGCTCAGTGCTGGGTCCCTTGCTTTTTTGTGGTATATATCAATGATCTAGACTTGAATGTAGGGGCTATGATTAGGAAGTTTGCAGATAATACTAAAATCAGCTGTGTGGTTGATAATGAAGAAGAAAGCTGTAGACTGCAGGAAGATATCAGTGAACTGGTCAGGTGGGCAGAACAGTGACAAATGGAATTCAATCCGGAGAAGTCTGAGGTAATGCATTTGGGAGAACTAACAAGGCAAGGGAATACACATTAAATGGTACTACACGGAGAACTGTGGATGAACAAAGGGACCTTGGAGTGCAGGTCCACAGATCCCTGAAGGTAGCAGGCCAGGTAGATAAGGTGGTGAAGAAGGCATACGGAATACTTGCCTTTATTAGTTGAGGCATGGAATACAAGAGCAGGGGGTTATCCTTGAACTGTATAAAACACTAGTTCGGCCACAGCTGGAATACTGTGCAGTTCTGGTCACCGCATTACAGGAAGGATGTGATTGCACTGGAGAGGGTACAGAGGAGATTTACGAGGATGTTTGGACTGGAGAATTTTAGCAACGTGGAAAGATTGGATAGGCTGTGTTTGTTTTCTTTGGAACAGAGGAGACTGAGGGGAGACCTGATTGAGGTGTATAAAATTATGAGGGGCCTGGATAGGGCAGATCTATTTCTCTTAGCAGAGGGGTCAAGAACCAGGGGGCATAGATTTTAAGTAATTGGGGGGAGGTTTGGAGCCGATTTGAGGTGAAATGTTTTCACCCAGAGGGCAGTGGGGGTCTGGAACTCACTGCCTGAAAGGGTGGTCATAGTAGAAACCTTCACCACATTTAAAAAGTACTTGGATGTGCACTTAAAGTGCTGTAACCTACAGGGCTACGGTCCAAGAGCTGGAAAGTGGGATTAGGCTGGATAGCTCTTTGTTGGCCGTGCAGACACGATGGGCCGTCTTGGCCTGCTTCCGTGCTGTAAATTTCTATGATTCTATGATGTTCCAGACGTTTGTGACTTGTAATCTACTGCCCAAATTCTGCTAGTGATTTGGTTGGTGGGAAAGCCAGTGGACATCTTTCCCATCCACTTTTTCCTCAAAGGGAACTGGGCTTTACCTCGACGTGTGGCTCCGACGAGTCTGTGGTCAAATAGCTTTCCTTTGTCTTTCCATGGCCTGAAACTTCGGCCACTTTACTTAATGTCTCACTGATTGCAAGACAAAGGCCTGTCCATCAGCCATTGATTCCTTGTCCACCTGATGTGTATTCTTGTGGGGCATGTTGGACCTGCCCCACGCCAGTGCTGTCTGTTCTCTGCAGTAACAGAAAATGTGCCCAAGCAATGTCCAAAACGTTTAAGTTTTTGCTGTCGATGTTTTCTCCGAATCTTACACCCACCCCCAATTCCCCAGCCAGTGTTAATCTGACGTAGTTTGCTGAAATATTGTTTTCAGAAAAGCTATTTGGTACAGTGCATTGTACATCTCGGTGCAGGAGCCCAGTCGGTCTGTCTGTAGCACTACAGTACAGACTACCTGCAGACTAATTTCTACATGTTAGAAAATAAGAACATTAAAAAAAATAGGAGCAGGAGTAGGCCATTTGGCCCCTCGAGCCTGCTCACTCATTCAATAAGATCATGGCTGATCTGATCTTGGCCTCAACTACACTTTCCTGCCTGTTCCCCATAACCCTTGACTCCCCTATCTCAGCTTTGACTATATTCAATGACCCAGGCTCCACAGCTGTCTGGGGTAGATAATTCCAAAGATTCATGACCCTCCGAGAAGCAATTCCTCCTCATCAACGTTTTAAATGGGCGACCCCTTATTCTGAAACTATGCCCCCTAATTCGAGATTCCCCCACGAGGGGGAAACATCCTCTCTGCATCTCATTAGATTTATAGTTGCTAACAGCATCCAATGGTTCAATATTAAAATAAATCCAAAGTTGTATAATAATTTAATTGGGAAAAGATTGCTTATAATTATTGTTGATGAGCTTCTTTGGTACTGTTCCTATCTTGAGCATAGAAATCAATACATTTGTGGGTTTGTAATTTGGGAAAAAATCTGGGCATTGTATCTTATTTTTGGTTTGTTGGCTTAAGCCCATGGTATTTCCCAGTTTCTGAGGAACTTTCCTTCCATTTTACAGCACATCTACAGAAAATGGTTGAACGTGACAACAAAAAATTTGAGGAGTGGTGCATGGAAATGGCTGAGATGCGGAAGCAGAGTGTGGACAAAGGCAAAGCCAAGCATGAGGAGGTGCAAGAGCTCTTTAACATGTTACCAGCTAAAGAAGGTCTGTAAATTTAACACAGGATGGAGTTCAGTTATTATATGTACATCTATGTGAAGAATTATCTTTGAAGAAAGCCATTCAACTTGTTATAATATTTGCACAGTAAACCTGTCCGATAATGCTGTACAGGTGACATAGGTGGAGGTAATGGTAGAATGTTTCTTGATCCTGTGGGAATAGTGGAGTGCACAGGATCATATTTAGTGACTTGATTCTTTGGCAAGACAAACAATTCAAAATTTAATATAAATATTTCACTAGATTAGTTATTTTACTTCCAAATTGCCCAGATGTCCCCTGATGGTCTTATGGACAAAAGGACATACATGTACAAAACTTGATTCTAGTCTCAGGAGCTGGCTGAGCTCATCTGTGGCAGTGCTACAGATTTACTATCTAGTGACCCATACTGGTGAATACGCATATATAGAAGTGAGAAATTGGGATTGATGACATCCGTGATGGAATAGCTTGCTGACACTCACTGTGTAGACTCTCGCATGAAGAATTCACACCTGGGTGAGATAACACAAGCCTGCAGGTTCTGGTGGATTGTACGCATCCAAAAGGAAATAATGGCGGGGGGCGGGGGGGGGGGAAATCAAAACAGTAGTAAATCTTTTGAGCACAGCTTGTTTTTTCATTTAAATATAACACCACTACTGTATACAATACTAACTATAGATAAAATATCAATCATTGATTGCAAATCAGCATTTTGTTTAATATACTACGGCCCGGATTTTGCGGTAGAAATAATGATGAGGCTAACGGCATTCACTGTCAATAGCAACATCCGGCGTCGGGAAGTAAGCTGCGTTACACCATACTTCGCCGAGAGACTCAACATTCAAACACTTCAAGGGTGTGGCGTTGCGGTATTGCCCACTAGATACCCATTAAACATGCCAGAAAAAGTTAGAGCTTGTTCATTCAAGTGTAAGTACATTTTTAACAGCATGATGAGTCTTAATTACTGCCAAACAACCTCTCTGGCAATGAAAATTAACTTTTACAAGTTTGGAGTCTCAGTCCTTCAGATTTTAATTATTGTTAGAGATTTTTTTTAAATTGCATTTTTTTTTACTTTTTCTTACTGTCTCTTTTTTTTCTCAGTCCCATCTGTCTTTTTAGTCTCTCTTAATCCCATCTTTCTTTCCCTCTTTTTATTTTGCTTTCTGTACATGATTTGACATTGAATTAACTATTCTAACTTGCACTTCCTGGTTTCGACTGCATGTCTCAGTAAGGATTCTTCAATGTGATTGGCTAAAGAGTTACATAGACCTGTTAACACAGGTCCAAGATCCCTTGTAGAGGGCACTGCGCTGTATTGGCTCTCTAATAATTGCAAGTTCCAGTGCAAAAGTCCACAATGTCTGTGTAATGAACGGCTAGCACCATTTGTTCGCCAGTGACTGCAAAATCCGGACCATTATGTTTTTGCAATTAAAAAAACATAGCCTGGATTTTGCTCTGAGTGTCGAAGGAACAGTCCGCCGTTCACCTTGTGTACAGTTGCCCAGAGACTTTTAGCGGGCTTGTCAGCAGAGACTTCCAGCCAATCAGCATCTGATCTAGTGCAGCGCCCTCCACAAGGAATTTGTGGCTTTTGTAATTAAGGCAAGCAGCTGGGAGGCTCTGCAACCAATCAGATTGAAGAATCCTCACTGAAACACGCAGACTGCAAACCAGGAAGTAAAAAAACAAGAAATATAAATTACATTTAAATTATTCTATAGGAAGCGAAAGCAACATTGGGCCATATACATGGGATTAAGGGAGAGACATAAGTAAAAAACAAAAACTTAATTATTTTTTAAATCTACAATACTAATTTTATTTTGAGGAAATGAGACTCCACGCTTCTAAATTAAAATTTTCAGGGCCAGAGAGGTTGTTCAGCAGTAATTATTACTTATTTCAATGTTAAAAGCTCACTTACTCCTGATTGCACTAACTCTAACTTTTTCATCTGTCTTTAGTACGAGACTAGTCAGTAATTACCCTAAGTTCACGCCACAACAGTGATCTCTGTGCACATTCCATCAGCGGCAAAGACTGCAACAGTGCGACCTGTGGAGGAGCAGCATATCACTAACAGCAACTTCTGGATTTCCATGCTTAACTGTCCATGTGCGGACACTAGAAGTTGCTGTCAGTTTTACACAGTAATAATGGTGAGTGCTAACAGCTTTGTCGTTGGTAGTCCTGGCCAATATCTCATGTCTCAAACAGAAACAAAAATAAATGGCACACTAAATTGTGCCTTATTCGCCACAGTTTCAAATTCCCAAAGCCGCATTGACATCACCATGTCCTCTACAGATTTTTTTCTACCCATATTCATGATGCATCTGCTCACCTGAAGCTCACATACTGCATTAGAGTTTTTATTTGACATAGATGGCAAGGGAGCTCAGTCCTCTGGAGTGCATGTCCCGTGGCATGTGGAAGTCCTAGACGCTTCAGCGTGGCCTAGACAACCATGTGTGCAAGAGGCGTCTTCAGCTTCAACTACTCGAGCTCCGCGTTTTGGAGCATGAGCAGCAGCTGGAGTCACGACGGTGCATCTGTGAGGCTGAGAGCTACGTGGATAGCACGTTTTCAGGAGGTGGTCACCCCACAGCCTAAAAGCGTGCAGGCAGAGGGGAAGTAAATGATCACCAGATGGATGAAGAACGCGAGGCAGGTAGAGCAGGAGTCCATCTCGCTTTCTAACCGATATTCTCTTTTAAGTACCGGTGAAGGCGATGGTGCCTCTGGCGATTGCAGCCAGAGCCAAGTCCAAGGCACCACGGGTAGCTCAGCTGCACAGGGGAGAGGAACAAAGAACAAAGTATGGGATTCAATAGTTAGGGGAACAGAGAGGCGTTTCTGCAGCCGTAGACGTGGCTCCAGGATGGTATGGTGCCTCCCTGGTGCCAGGGTCAAGGATGTCACCGAGCAGACGCAGGGCATTCTGGGGGGAGAGGGTGAACAGCTAGAGGTCGTGGTCCATATCGGGACCAATGACATAAGGAGAAAGAGGGATGAAGTCCTACAAGTAGAATTTAGGGAGTTAGAAAGAAAATTAAAGGGTAGGACCTCAAAGTTAGTAATCTCCGGGTTACGACCAGTGTCACGTGCTAATGGGTACAAGAATAGAAGGATAGAGAGGATGAACTTGTGGCTGGAGAGTTGAAGTAGGAGGGAGAGCTTTAAATTCCTGAGGAATTGGGACCGCTTCTGGAAGAGAAGGGACATGTACAAACCGGACGGGTTGCACCTCAACAGCGCCAGGACCAATATCCTCGCGGGGAGTTTTGCGAGTGCTGTTGGGGAAAGTTTAAACTAGCTTGGCAGGGGGATGGGAACCTGAGAACAAAATCAATAGGGAAGGAAGTAAGGCTGAAATTGGATAGCAAGAATGTAGAAAGTGAATCTGTAAGGCAGAGGAAACAAGGATTAGTAAGTAGCAATCAAGGAGGGTCTTAAATGGTATATACTTCAATGCAAGAAGTATAGCGAATAAGGTGGATGAGCTGAGAGCACAGGTAGACACTTGGCAGTATGATATTATAGAAACATAGAAAATAGGTGCAGTAGCAGGCCTTCGGGCCTGTACCACCATTCAATAAGATCATGGCTGATCATTCCTTCAGTACCCTTTTCCTGCTTTCTCCCTATACCCCTTGATCCCTTTAGCCGCAAGGGCCATATCTAACTCCCTCTTGAATATATCCAATGAACTGGCATCAACAACTCTCTGCGGCAGGGAATTCCACAGGTTAATAACTCTGAGTGAAGAAGTTTCTCCTCATCTCAGTCCTAAATGGCCTACCCCTTATCCTAAGACTGTGTCCCCTGGTTCTGGACTTCCCCAACATCGGAAACATTCTTCCCGCATCTAACCTGTCCAGTCCAGTCAGAATCTTACATGTTTCTATGAGATCCCCTCTCATCCTTCTAAACTCCAATGTATAAAGGCCCAGTTTATCCAGTCTCTCCTCGTATGTCAGTGCAGCCATCCCTGGAATCAGTCTGGTGAACCTTCGCTGTACTCCCTCAATAGCAAGAATGTCCTTCCTCAGATTAGGAGACCAAAACTGAACACAATATTCCAGGTGGGACCTCGCCCCAAGGCCCTGTACAAATGCAGTAAGACTTCCCTGCTCCTATACTCAAATCCCCTTGCTATGAAGGCCAACATACCATTTGCCTTCTTCACCGCCTGCTGTACCTGCATGCCAACTTTCAATGACTGATGAACCATGACACCCAGGTCTCGCTGCACCTCCCCTTTTCCTAATCTGCCGCCATTCAGATAATATTCTGCTGCCTTGTTTTTGCCCCCAAAGTGGATAACCTCACATTTATCCACAATATACTGCATCTGCCATGTATTTGCCCACTCGCCTAACCTGTCCAAATCACCCTGCAGCCTCTTAGCATCCTCCTCACAGCTCACACCGCCACCCAGTTTAGTGTCATCTGCAAACTTGGAGATATTACACTCAATTCCATCATCTAAATCATTAATATATATTGTAAAGAGCTGGGGTCCCAGCACTGAGCCCTGCGGCACTCCACTAGTCATTGCCTGCCATTCTGAAAAGGACCCGTTAATCCCGACTCTCTGCTTCCTGTCTGCCAATCAGTTCTCTATCCACAGCAGTACATTACCCCCAATACCATGTGCTTTGATTTTGCACACCAATCTCTTGTGTGGGACCTTGTCAAAAGCCTTTTGAAAGTCCAAATGCACCACTGGTTCTCCTCTGTCCACTCTGCAAGTTACATCCTCAAATAATTCCAGAAGATTTGTCAAGCATGATTTCTCCTTCATAAATCCATGCTGACTTGGATCAATCCTATCACTGCTTTCCAAATGCGCTGCTATTTGATCCTTAATAATTGATTCCAACATTTTACCCACTACGGATGTCAGGCTATAATTACCCGTTTTCTCTCTCGTCCTTTTTTAAAAAAGTGGTGTTACATTAGCTACCCTCTAATCCATAGGAACTCATCCAGAGTCCATGGAATGTTGGAAAATGACCACCATTGCATCTACTATTTCTAGGGCCACTTCCTTAAGTACTCTGGGACGCAGACTATCAGGCCCTGGGGATTTATCGGTCTTCAATCCCATCAATTTCCAAACACAATTTCCCGCCTAATAAGGATATCCTTCAGTTCCTCCTCCTCCTCACTAGACCTTCGGTCCCCTAGTACATCCGGATGGTTATTTGTGTCTTCCTTTGTGAAGACAGAACCAAAGTACTTGTTCAATTGGTCTGCCATTTCTTTGTTCCCCATTATAAATTCACCCGAATCCGACTGCAAGGGCCCTACATTTGTCCTTACTAATCTTTTTCTCTTTACATATCTATAGAAGCTTTTGCAGTCATTTTTATGTTTCCGGCAAGCTTCCTCTCGTACTTTATTTTCCTCCTCTTAATTAAACCCTTTGTCCTCCTCTGCTGTACTCTTAAATTTCTCCCAGTCCTCCGGTTTGCTGCTTTTTCTGGACAATTTGTATGCCTCTTCCTTGGATTTAACACTATCCTTAATTTCCCTTGTTAGCCACGGTTGAGCCACCTTCCCCGTTTTATTTTTACTCCAGACAGGGATGTACAATTGTTGAAGTTCGTCCATGTGATCTTTAAAGGTTTGCCATTGCCTATCCACCGTCAACCCTTTAAGTATCATTTGCCAGTCTAAATTAGCCAATTCACGCCTCATACCATCAAAGTTACCTTTCCTTAAGTTCAGAACCCTAGTTTCTGAATTAACTTTGTCAGTCTCCATCTTAATAAAGAATTCTACCATATTATGGTCACTCTTCCCCAAGGGGCCTCGCACAACAAGATTGCTAATTAGTTCCTTCTCATTACACATCACCCAGTCTAGGATGGCCAGCTCTCTGGTTGGTTACTTGACATATTGGTCCAGAAAACCATCTCTAATACACTCCAGGAAATCCTCCTCCACCGATTAAAGTCGCCCATGATTACTGCTGTACCTTTATTGCACACATCCCTTATTTCTTGTTTGATGCAGTCCCCAACCTCACTACTACTATTTGGTGGACTGTACACAACTCCCACTAGTGTTTTCTGCCCTTTGGTATTCCGTAGATCCACCCAATCCGATTCCACATCATCCAAGCTAATGTCCTTCCTTACAATTGCATTAATTTCCTCTTTAACCAGCAACGCCACCCCGCCTCCTTTTCCTTTCTGTCTTTCCTTCCTAAATGCTGAATACCCTTGGATGTTGAGTTCCCAGCCTTGGTCACCCTGGAGCCATGTCTCCGTGATGCCAATCACATCATATCTGTTAACTGCTATCTGCGCAGTTAATCAGTCCACCTTATTCCGAATACTCCTCGCATTGAGGCATAGAGCCTTCAGGCTTGTCTTTTTAACGCACTTCGACCCTTTAGAATTCTGCTGTAAATTGGCCCTTTTTGTTTTTTGCCTTGGGTTTCTCTGCCCTCCACTTTTACTATTCTCCTTTCTATCTTTTGGTTCTGTCTCCATTTTATTCCCCTCTGTCTCCCTGCATAGGTTCCCGTCCCCCTGCCATATTAGTTTAACTCCTCCCCAACAGCACTAGCAAACACTCCCCCTAGGCCATTGGTTCTGGTCCTGCTCAGGTGCAGACCGTCCGGTTTGTACTGGTCCCACCTCCCCCAGAACTGGTTCCAATGTCCCAGGAATTTTAATCCCTCCCTTCTGCACCACTGCTCAAGCCACATATTCATCTGAGTTATCCTGCGATTCCTACTCTGACTAGCACATGGCACTGGTAGCAATCCTGAGATTACTACTTTTGAGGTCCTATTTTTTAATTTAACTCCTAGCTCCCTAAATTCGTCTCATAGGACCTCATCCCGTTTTTTACCTATATCGTTGGTACCTATATGTACCACGACAACTGGCTGTTCACCCTCCATTTTTAGAATGTCCTGCACCCGCTCCGAGACATCCTTGACCCTTGCACCAGGGAGGCAACATTCCATCCTGGAGTCTCGGTTGCGGCCGCAGAAACGTCTTATCTATTCCCCTTACAATTGAATCCCCTATCACTATAGCTCTCCCACTTTTTTTCCAGCCCTCCTGTGCAGCAGAACCAGCCACGGTGCCATGAACTTGGCTACTGCTACCCTCCCCTGATGAGTCATCCCCCTCAACAGTACCCAAAGCGGTGTATCTGTTTTGCAGTTAAACTAATATGGCCAAAGTATATGACCTCACACTTTCTACAGGTTGAGCGTCCAAAATCCGGAAACCTCGGGACCGAGGCCGTTCCGGATTCTGGGTATTTCCGGATTTTGGAACGTCTTTGCCAAACCTCTAGCCATGCTAATATATTACTCCCAACCCCGTGAACTTTTATCTTGTGCAGTAACCTTTTATGTGGCACCTTGTCAAATGCCTTCTGGAAGTCCAAATACACCACATCCACTGGTTCCCCTTTATCCACCCTGTTTGTTACATCCTTAAAGAACTCCAGCAAATTTGTCAAACATGACTTCCCTTTCATAAATCCATGCTGACTCTGCCTGACCGAATTATGCTTTTCCAAATGTCCTGCTACTGCTTATTTAATAATGGACTCCAACATTTTCCCAACCACTATAGTTTCCTACTTTTTGTCTGCCTCCTTTTTTAAATAGGGGCGTTACATTTGCAGTTTTCCAATCTGCTGGGACCTCCCCAGAATCCAAGGAATTTTGGTAAATTACAACCAATCCACTATCCCTGCCGCTACTTCTCTTAAGACCCTACGATGCAAGTCATCAGGTCCAGGGGATTTATCTGCCTTTATTCCCATTATCTTACTGAGTACCACCTCCTTTGTGATTGTGTTAAGTTCCTCCCCACCCTCCCCATAGCCCCTTGACTATCCACTGCCGGAATATTGTTAGTGTCCTCTACCGTAAAGACTGATACAAAATATTTGTTCAGAGTTTCTGCCATCTCCATATTCCCCATTACTAATTCCCCAGTCTTGTCCTCTAAGGGACCAACATTTACTTTAGCCACCCTTTTCCTTTTTATATACCTATAAAAACTCTTGCTATCTGTTTTTATATTTTGTGCTAGTTTACTTTCATAGTCTTATCTTCCCTTTCTTAATCATTTTTTTAGTCATTCTTTGCTGGCTTTTAAAAGCTTCCCAATCTTCTGTCCTCCCACTAGTTTTGGCCACTTTGTATGCCCTTGTTTTTAATTGGATACCATCCTTTATTTCTTTAGTTAGCCACAGATGGCTATCTTTTCTCTTGCACCCTTTCCTCCTCACTGGAATATATTTTTCTTGAGTTGTGAAATATCTCCTGAAATATACACCACTGTTCATCAACCGTCCTACACTTTAATCTATTTTTCCAGTCCACTTTAGCCAACTCTGCGCTCATACCTTCATAGTCTCCTTTATTTATGCTTAGTACGCTGGTTAGAGATCCAACTTTCTCACCTTCCATCTGAATTTGAAATTCAATCATGCTATGATCACTCATTCCAAGGAGGTCCTTTACTAGGAGATTGTTTATTAACCCAGTCTCATTACACAGGACCAGATCTAAGATAGTCTGGCCCCTGGTTGGTTCCGGTACATACTGCTCAAGGAACCCATCCCTTATACACTCCATGAACTCCTCCTCAAGGCTACATGGACAAATCAAATTGATCAGATCAATATGGAGGTTAAAATCACCCATGATTATTGTTGTTCCCTTTTTACAATCCCTCACTATTTCCTGATTTATGCTCCGACCAACAGAGTTGCTATTGTTAGTGGGCCGAAAACTATGCCCACCAGTGACCTTTTCTCCTTATTGTTCCTTATCTCCACCCAAACTGTTTCAACATCCTGATCATTTGAGCCAATATCGTTTCTTACTATTGCAGTAATTTCATCCTTTATCAGTAGAGCTACCCCACCTCCTTTTCCTTTCTATCTGTCCTTCCGGATTGTCAAATACCCCTGAATATTTCATTCCCAGTCCTGGTCACCTTGCAACCACGTTTCTGTAATGGCTATCAGATCATACCCATTTGTCTCAATTTGTGCTGTCAACTCATCTATTTTGTTACAAATGCTACGTACATTTAGACAAAATGCCTTCAAATTTGTTTATTTACCCTTTTTGTTTCCTCTCTCCTTCAAACACACTTTCTTTATTTTTGCTTTCTAATTCCAGCTTTACTCCCCTCCCTACTGAATCTATTCTCAGGTTCCCAACCCCCTGCCAAGCTAGTTTAAACTATCCCCAACAGCACTAACAACACCAACCCCCCCCCTGCGAGAATACTGGTCCCGGCTCTATTGAGGTGCATCCGGCTTGTACAGATCCCACCTCCCCCAGACGCGGTCCCAATGCCTCAGGAAACTAAAGCCCTCCCGTCTGCACCATCTCTTCAGCCATGTATTCATCTGCTCTATCCTCCTATTTCTGTACTCACTAGCTCGTGGCACCGGGAGTAATCCGGAGATTACTACCTTTGAGGTCCTGCTTTTTAATCTCTCTGCCTGCAGGACATTATCCCTCTTCCTACCTATGTCATTGGTACCGATGTGAACCACGACCTCTGGCTGTTCACCCTCTCACCCCCAGAATGCCCTGCAGCCGCTCGGTGACATCCTTGACCCTGGAACCAGGGAGGCAACATACCATCCTGGAGTCACGTCTGCGGCTGCAGAAATGCCTGTCTGCTCCCCTGACTAGCGAATCCCCCACCACTATAGCTCTTCCATTCTTTTTCCTCCCCCTACCCCCCTGTGCAGCTGAGCCACCCGTGGTGCCATGATCTTGGCTCTGGCTGCACTTCCCAGAGCCACCATCGCCCCCACCAGTGCTCAGAACAGAGTACCAGTTGGAGAGCGAGATGGACTAGGGACTCCTGCACTACCTGCCTCGTCCTTCTCTTCTGTCCGGGGTCACCCAAACCCTATCTGCCTGCGCACTCTTAAGCTGTGGGGTGACCGCCTCTAGAAATGTGCTATCCACGTTCCTCTCAGCCTCGCGGATGCACCGCAGTGACCCCAGCTGCCGTTCAAGCTCCAAAACACGGAGCTCGAGTTGGTGCAGCTCAGCTGGAGACACCTCCTGCACGCGTGGTCGTCCCGGCTGTGCGAAGCGGCCAGGATTTCCCGCATGCCACAGGACTGAGCTGCCCTGCCATCCTTCTAGTTACACTCTGAACTATCCTCTAGTTAAACTCTAAACTTTAGCAAAACACACCCAGCCGCTATTCAGCAAACAGCCGATTTAATTTACTGGCTCTCCTTAGATAATAGAGATCACATATATTTACTTGCAGTTCCTACTTGCAACAATGCCAAAGGTTTCCTACAGAAAAGAAAAATACTTACCAATCCACCAGCCAATCACTTACCCTTGGCTGTGACGTCACACTTCGATTTCGATTTTTTTAACTTTTTGTCCCTGCAGCAGCTGGCTCCTCCCGACTCTCGCGCCCTTTTATCTGGGCCTCAATCCTCCCGCTGCTTGTGAAAGGGATCATCAAATGAGGCCATATGGGTCTAATTGAAAAATAAAAAAGGGGCGATCACACTATTATTGACCCCCAAACAGCGGGAGGGAGATAGAAGAGCAAATATGTCAGCAAATTTCTGTGAAATCGAAAAACCATAGGGCATTAATAGGGGATTTTAATTCTCCTAATATTGATTGGGACAAATATAGTGTGAAGGGTATAGAGAGTGCGGAATTCTTAAAATGCATTCAAGAGAACTTTTTTAGTCAGTATGTAGCAAGCCCAACACGAGAGGGGGCAGCTTTGGATTTAGTTTTGGGGAATGAAGCTGGGCAGGTGGGAGAGCACTTAGGTGCCAGTGACCATAATTCAGTCAGATTCAAGGTAGTTATGAATAAGGACAAGGATAGACCAGGAATAAAAGTCCCAAATTGGGGCTAAGCTAACTTTGCAAAGTTGAGAAGTAATTTGGCCACAGTGGACTGGAAACAGCTACCTGTGGGTAAATCAGTGTCAGAACAGTGGGAGGCATTCAAGGAGGAGATCCAGAGGGCTCAGGCCAAACATGTGCCCTTAAAGAAAAATGGTGGGAATAACAATTTTAGAGCCCCCTGGATGTCTAGGGACTTACAGTGAGGATAAAGACAAAAAGGGAAGCTTATGTTATAAACCAACGGCTAAATACTGTAGAATCTTTGGAGGAATATAGAAAATTCAGAGGTAAAATTAAATTAAAAAGGATATTAGGAATGCTAAGAGAGAGAGCATGAGAAATTCTTGGGAAGTAAAATTAAGGAAAACCCAAAGATGTTCTATAAATATATTAAGAACAAGAAGGTAACTAAATAAAGAGTATGGCCTATTGGAGACCATGAGGGTAATCTCTGTGTGGAGGTGGAAGATGTGGGTATGGTTCTTAATGAATACTTTGCATCTGTTTTCACAAAGGAAAGGGGCAATGCAGATACTGCTATTGAGGAGAAGTGTGATAAACGTAGTGAGACAGGAGGTATTAAGGGGTTTAGCAGCTTTGAAAGTAGATAAATCCTCAGGCCCAGATGAAATGCATCCCAGGCTGTTGAGTGAAATAAAAGGGAAATAGCAGAGGCCTAGACCATCATTTTCCAGTCCTCTTTGGATCTGGACATCGTGTCGGAGGATTGGAGGACTGCTCATGTGGTACCCTTGTTCAAGAAGGGAGAAAGGGATAGGCCGAGTAATTACAGGCCTGTCAGTCTAACCTCAGTGGTGGGGAAATTATTGGAAAAAATCCTGAAAGACAAGATAAATCTACATTTAGAAAGGCAAGGATTAATTAGGGACAATCAGCATGGATTTGTTAAGGGAAGATCGTGTTTGACTAACCTGATTGAATGTTTTGAGGAGGTAACCAGGAGGGTCGATAAGGGTAGTGCGTACGATGTAGTGTATAAGGACTTTAGCAAAGCTTTTGATAAGGTACTATTTGGTAGACTGGTCATGAAGGTTGAAGCTCATGGGATACAGGGCAAAGTGGCAAGTTGGATCCAAAATTGGCTTAGAGGTAGGAAGCAAAAGGTAATGGTTGATGGATATTTTTGTGACTGGAAGGATGTTTCCAGTGGGGTTCCACAGGGCTCAGTACTGGGTCCCTTGCTTTTTGTGGTATACATCAATGATCTAGATTTGAATATATGGGGTATGATTAAGAAGTTTGCAGACGACACTAAAATTGGCTGTGTGGTTGATAATGAAGAGGAAAGTCATGAGCTGCAGGAGGATATCAATCTAAAAAGCAATAGTGGAAGGCCGAGTAAACAAAGGCAAGAAACAAAAAGGGCCACATTACATCACAACTGAAAGAACAAAGGGTGTTAAAAAAACAAGCCTGAAGGCTTTGTGTCTTAATGCAAGGAGTATCCGTAATAAGATGGATGAATTAACTGTGCAAATAGATGTTAACAGATATGTTGTGATTGGGATTACAGAGACGTGGCTCCAGGATGATTAGGGCTGGGAACTCAACATCCAAGGGTATTCAACATTCAGGAAGGATAGAAAAAAAGGAAAAGGAGGTGGGGTAGCATTGCTGGTTAAAGAGGAGATTAATGCAACAGTTAGGAAGGACATTAGCTTGGATGATGTGGAATCTATATGGGTAGAGCTGCAGAACACCAAAGGGCAAAAAACGTTAGTGGGAGTTGTGTACAGACCTCCAAACAGTAGTAGTGATGTTGGGGAGGGCATCAAACAGGAAATTAGGGGTGCATGCAATAAAGGTGCAGCAGTTATCATGGGTGACTTTAATATGCATATAGATTGGGCTAACCAAACTGGAAGCAATATGGTGGAGGAGGATTTCCTGGAGTGCATAAGGGATGGTTTTCTCGACCAATATGTCGAGGAACCAACTAAGGGGGAGGCCATCTTAGACTGGGTGTTGTGTAATGAGAGAGGATTAATTAGCAATCTCGTGCGAGGCCCCTTGGGGAAGAGTGACCATAATATGGTGGAATTCTACATTAGGATGGAGAATGAAACAGTTAATTCAGAGACCATGGTCCAGAACTTAAAGAAGGGTAACTTTGAAGGTACGAGGTGTGAATTGGCAAGGATAGATTGGCGAATGATACTTAAGGGGTTGACAGTGGCAGGGGTTGGGCAATGGCAGACATTTAGAGACCGCATGGATGAACTACAACAATTGTACATCCCTGCTGGCGTAAAAATAAAAAAAGGGAAGGTGGCTCAACCGTGGCTATCAAGGGAAATCAGGGATAGTATTAAAGCCAAGGAAGTGGCATACAAATTGGCCAGAAATAGCAGCGAACCCGGGGACTGGGAGAAATTTAGAACTCAGCAGAGGAGGACAAAGGGTTTGATTAGGGCAGGGAAAATAGAGTACGAGAGGAAGCTTGCAGGGAACATTAAGATGGACTGCATAAGCTTCTATAGATACGTAAAGAGAAAAAAGGTTAGTAAAGACAAACATAGGTCCCCTGCAGTCAGAATCAGGGGAAGTCATAATAGGGGACAAAGAAATGGCAGACCAATTGAACTAGTACTTTGGTTCGGTATTCACTAAGGAGGACACAAACAACCTTCCGGACATAAAGGGGGTCAGAGGGTCTAGTAAGAAGGAGGAACTGAGGGAAATCCTTATTAGTCGGGAAATTGTGTTGGGGAAATTGATGGGATTGAAGGCCGATAAATCCCCAGGGCCTGATGGACTGCATCCCAGAGTACTTAAGGAGGTGGCCTTGGAAATAGCAGATGCATTGACAGTCATTTTCCAACATTCCATTGACTCTGGATCAGTTCCTATGGAGTGGAGGGTAGCCAATGTAACCCCACTTTTTAAAAAAGGAGGGAGAGAGAAAACAGGGAATTATGGACCGGTCAGCCTGACATCGGTAGTGGGTAAAATGATGGAATCAGTTATTAAGGATGTCATAGCAGCGCATTTGGAAAGAGGTGACATGATAGGTCCAAGTCAGCACCCAGCCCAACCAGTCCCACCCCACACAACTGCGACACCCCTTATACTGAAACATTCTACACTCCAACCCAACCGGAGCCATGTGATCTCCTGGGAGAGGCAAAAAACAGATAAAAACCCAGGCCAATTTAGGGAGAAAAAAATCTGGGAAAATTCCTCTCCGACCCATCCAGGTGATTGAAACTAGTCCAGGAGATCACCCTGGCCGTATTCGATTCCCTGCAGTACTTACCATTATATCTGCGCCGTCCAACAAAAGGTCATCCAGTCTAATCCCAATTACCAGCTCTAGGTCCATAACCCTGCAGGTTACTGCACTTTAAGTGCCCATCCAACCATCTCTTAAAAGTGGTGAGGGTTTCTGTATCCACCACTCTTCCAGGCAGCGAGTTCCAGATCCCCACAACCCTCTGCGTAAAGAAGCCCCCCCTCAAATCCTTCCACCAACCACCTTAAAACTATTCCCCCTTGTAATCGACCCCTCCACCAATGGAAATAGACCCGTACTATCCACTATGTCCAGACCCCTCAATTAGGTCTCCTCTGTTCCAATGAGAACAAACCCAGCCTATCCAAATTGCCCTCATAACTAAGATTCTCCATTCCAGGCAGCATCCTAGTAAATCTACTCTGCACTCTCTCTAATGCAATCACGTCCTTCCTATAATGATATGAGGCTGCAGAGCGACTTGGATAGGTTAGGTGAGTGGGCAAATGCATGACAGATGAAGTATAATGTGGATAAATGTGAGGTTATCCACTTTGGTGGTAAAAACAGAGACACCGACTATTATCTGAATACTGACAGATTAGGAAAAGGGGAGGTGCAACGAGACCTGGGTGTCATGGTACATCAGTCATTGAAGGTTGGCATGCAGGTACAACAGGCGGTTAAGAAAGCAAATGGCACGTTGGCCTTCATAGCGAGGGGATTTGAGTACAGGGGCAGGGAGGTGTTGCTACAGTTGTACAGGGCCTTGGTGAGGCCACACCTGGAGCATTGTGTACAGTTTTGGTCTCCTAACTTGAGGAAGGACATTCTTGCTGTTGAGGGAGTGCAGCGAAGGTTCACCAGACTGATTCCCGGGATGACGGGACTGACATATCAAGAAAGACTGGATCAACTGGGCTTGTATTCACTGGAGTTCAGAAGAATGAGAGGGGATCTCATAGAAACGTTTAAAATTCTGACGGGTTTAGACAGGTTAGATGCAAGAAGAATGTTCCCAATCTTGGGGAAGTCCAGAACCAGGGGTCACAGTCTAAGGATAAGGGGTAAGCCATTTAGGACCGAGATGAGGAGAAACTTCTTCACCCAGAGAGTGGTGAACCTGTGGAATTCTCTACCACAGAAAGTTATTGAGGCCAATTCACTAAATATATTCAAAAAGGAGTTAGATGTTGTCCTTACTACTAGGGGGATCAAGGGGTATGGCGAGAAAGCAGGAATGGGGTACTGAAGTTGCATGTTCAGCCATGAACTCATTGAATGGCGGTGCAGGCTCGAAGGGCCGAATGGCCTACTCCTGCACCTATTTTCTATGTTATTGGGCAAAACAATGGATATTGGAATTTAATTCCGAGACGTGTGAGGGTATGCACTTGGGGAGGGATACACATTAAACAGTAGGCCACTTAGAAGTGTAGATGAACAAAGAGACCTTGGAGTGCTTGTCCGCAGATTCCTGAAAGTAGCAGGCCGGGTGAATAAGGTGGTTAAGAAAGCATATGGAATGCTTGCTTTTATTGGCCGAGGCAAAGAATACAAGAGCAGGGAGGTTATGCTTAAATTGTATAATACTCTGGTTAGGCCACAACTGGAATATTGCATACAGTTCTGGACGCCGTATTATAGGAAGGACGTGATTACACTGGAGAGGATGCAGAGGAGATTTACTAGAATGCTGTCTGGAATGGAGAATCTTAGCTATCAGGACAGATTGGATAGGCTGGGTTTGTTCTCATTGGAACAGTGGAGGCTGAGAGGAGACCTCATTGAGGTGTATAAAATTATGAGGGGCCTGGATAAAGTGGATAACAAGGGCCTATTTCCCTTGGTGGAGGGTCAATTATGAGGGGGCATAGTTTTAAGGTGGTTGGTGGAGCGCAGAGGGTTGTCGGGGTCTGGAACTCACTGCCTGGAAGCGTGGTGGATGCTGAAACCCTCACCACATTTAAAACGGTGCTTGCATGGGCACTAGGTTACAGACCTAGAGCTGGTAATTGGGATTGGACTGGATAACCGCTTGTTGGTTGGCGCAGGTACGATGGTAAGTACTGCAGGGAATAGAATACGGCCAAAGTGATCTCCTGGACTAGTTCCGATCGCCTAGATGGCTCGAACTTTCCCAGATTTTTTTCGCCAATTGGCCTGGGTTTTTATCTTTTTTGCCTCTCCCAGGAGATGGGGTGCAGTGTAGAATGTTGCGGTGTAAGGGGTGTCGCAGTTGTGTGAGGCAAACTGTTTGGGCCGGATGCTCTTTACCTTTCCTTCATTGTTCATAGGTTTATATGTAACCTTCAGGGCTGCTGACCGAGGGCCGTGTGGCTCTTTGTCGGCTGGCGTGGACTCAATGGGCTGAAATGGCCTCCTTCTGCGCTGTAAATTTCTGTTTCTATAGACTCTAGAATGAATTATAATGTATGTACCTTCTCCTGTGGTATTTAGTAAGAACATTACAAATGTTGTATCAAGTCCTAGCATTGATGGATTTTGAAAGAATATTGAAAGCCATTAACTTGAAAGCTGAAAGAGATTATAACATCTAAAATGGCTGAGACAGCCATAATTGGTCTGCTTCGGCTCCGAATACATTTGCGTAAAGTGTTCTCAGCACCATTCTTACGCCTTTGCAGCTTTGGAATCTGTATTGAGTTAACTAAAACATAGGATAGAATTTCATCTTCACTGGCTGGGTAGTAATCTGGCGAATTGCACGCTTATTCCGTTGCGATCAGCTTGCAAGATTAACACCCAGGTGGTGAAGATGAAAATCTACCCCATGGATTAGGGCACTCGAGGAATGGAATGCCTGACAGGCACCTGCAGCAGATGGAGTTCACCCTAGAATCTTTTAAAGAAATGAGAGGACATACCTAAGGCTCTGATTTTTAAAAATTGCGATTATGAGCCATGTTAGGCGTTGATAGTGAACTTGTCCTTGACTTCCCCCATAGGTGAAAGGAATGTTTCTTGTACTCCTACTATTACATAGCATTACTTAGGATTTACAGCACGGAAAGAGGCCATTCAGCCCAACTGGTCTATACCGGTCTTTATGCTCCACACGGGCCTTCTCCCACCCTACTTCATTTAACCTTGGATTCCTTACTTCCTCATGTACTTGTCTAGCTTCCCCTTAAATACATCTATCCTATTCGCCACAACTAATGGTGGCGAATTCCACATTCTAACCACTGCGACATGGTAAAGAAGTTTCTCCTGAATTCCTTATTGGATTTATTAGTGACAATCATATATTGATGACCTCTAGTTTTGGACTCTCTCACAAGTGAAAACACCTTCTCTGCGTCCACCTTATCAAACCATTTCATCATTTCAAAGATCTCTCTCTGATCACTAGAGAACTCTCTCTCTCTTAGAGAAAAGAGCCCCAGCCTGTTCAGTTTATCCTGATAGTTATAACCTCTCAATTCTGGTGGTATACTTGTATTAAAAAAATTGCACCATCTCCGGTACCTTGATTATCCTTTTTATAATTTGGAGAGCAGAACTGTGTTCCGTGGTCTAACTAAGGTTCTATACAAGATTAACAATTTTTCTGCTCTCAATCACATACCTCTAGAAATCAACCCCAGCGCCTTGTTTGCATTTTTTATGGCCTTGTTAACCTGCGTTTCTAGTTTTAACGATTTGTGAATCGACCCCTAAATCACTTTGTTCCTCTATCCCATTCACACTCTTAATTTCCAAGGAGTATGTGGCCTCCTTATTCCTCCTACCATAATACCTCACTCTTATCTGTATTGATGTTAATTTGCCATTCTGCAAGTTTATTAACGTCATCTTGTATTTTGTCGCAGTCTCCTCAGTAATAACTATACTCCAGAATTTGGTGTCGTCTGCATATTTTGAAATTGTACTTCTGATTCCTGAGTCCAAATCGTTTATGTAAATGATGAACAACAGTGGTCCCAGCAGCGATCCCTGTGGAATAGCACATCCCACCATCCACCAATCTGAGTAAATACCTTTAACCCCTACTCTCTGTTTTCTGTTTTGTAGCCAGCTTGCTATCCATTCTGCTATTTGGTGATGCAGTATATGAGTAATTTGAGACGTGACTTGGTGAGTGTAGCAGGTTTCGAAGGAAAGGGTGACTTTGGAACTAAGGTTCCCAAAGCTCTCCGCCACTGGGGGTTTTCCTCGTGTCATGTCTGGGTCTGTTGTGGACTCAGTGATAGAGATTGATTGCTGTGATTGGTCAACAATTCCATTGTCATTGTAGCGTGTGACTACCAGGATGGTAGAAGGCGAACTGGCTTACCTTAATTAATCCACACTTGACCAAGTGACTGTTAATTTTGTCCCTGATTATTGATTCTAAAAGCTTCCCCACTACCGAGGTTAAACTGACCGGCCTGTAGTTGCTGGGTTTATCTTTACACCTTTTTTTGAATAAGGGTGTAATATTTTTACTTCTCCAGTCCTCCGGCACCACCCCCGTTTCTAAGGAGGATCCGAAGATCATGGCCAGTACTTCCGCAATTTCTTCCTTCACTTCCCTCAGCATCCTAGGATGCATCCCATCTGGTCCTGGTGATTTATCTACTTGATGGTCCTTGCAGGTCGGGGCCGCCGCTCCGAATGCCGGGTCGGGCTGCCACGCTGCTCCTTTGAGACCCTGACCTGCTGATGGTCCTTGCAGGCCACTTCAAGATGCAGCACGAGCCGGTTCAGGAGGGCGATGGCTGTGAAGAGGGCGACTGGATTGGACGTCACCATAACTCAGGTCGGTGATTGGAGCGTGGGCAGGTCCAGCAGGAGCGGTGAGGTTGGGGCAAAGGAGCGGCGAGAGATTGCGAGTGACGTTATCGGGGCTCAGGAGAGGCGCGCGTTACAGGGGCCAGAAAAGACGAGGGCCCAGGGGCAGCACGGGCCAGCCCACACTGCGATATGTGCACGCACTAGGTCTGTGCAGCAGAGCTGGTCTCCAGTTGTCTCGGTTAATCATTGCCACTGGACCAAGACCTAGCTCTGTCAAGCCTGTGTGGTGGCTGGTGTGTAATGGTCACCACTGTTTAAAAAAAATCCACGCACAGGCATCTTCCACCCTTCAGGATGTAGTTTGGGACCTGGACTATTAGGTCCTTCATTGAAACACCTGTGAACTTATCCCTTTTTGGCGTGGAAGCAAGTCATCCTCGATACGAGGGAGCGCCTATGATGATGATGTGATGGCGAACTAGAGGGACTGTGGTCATTTTCCATCCAGCAATTCCTATGTTCCTGGTCCATTGAGCCTGTCCCATTTAGCTGTGTTGCAATTAGGCGAAGTGATCCCCAATGCTCCACTCCCACCAGCAGCCACATAATCTAGGAGAGGTAAAAAAAACAATTCCTTACCCCACATCTCCTGAAAGCATGAGTCGGTTGTCACTGTCCCTCTAGTAGTTCTCCCCAATGGCTGTTTTTCTTGTGTGAGCTTGGACAGTGAGTTTTAACAGTAGATTTGGTCAATTCGGCCATCACATCTTCACAGTTGCCTTCTGCTTTTCTTTTCGTGCACAAGTGAATACCACCTGTACAGCTGCTGAAGGTGTTGGCTGAAGATTTTCACACAGTGAAAATTAGCTTGTTATTTTATAAACCATTTCAAAGTAACTTTAGCTAAATGTTTGCAAATTAAAGATCACAGACTAAAACTTTCACTTTTTTTGTTTTAGATGAGCACTATGAATTTCTACCAGTGGACTGGCTACGGAAGTGGCTGGATGACTCTGCAGTAACAAAGCCAATTGATAATTCTAACCACCTGTGTACACATAATAGACTTATTCCTGATAAAATCTGTGATGTTAAAAGGATCTCCCAGAAAGCAGCAGATACCTTCTATGCTAGATATGGAGGTGGTCCCCGATTGGATGGTAAGTAAACCAGTTTTGTAACCTTTTTTGAAAAAGTCTGCAGAGTTCACTGGCCAAATAACCTCGTAGGAACAGTTAGAAATAATATATGGAAATCTTAGTTAAGTTAAACTCAACTTTGTTGGTTCAGATTCACAGCAATAAACGTGCAGAAAGGGTGTGCAATAGGCAAATTAGTTTCAATATAGATAAGTGTAAGATGGTGCATTTTGGTTGGAAGAATAAGGAGGCTACATATTCCTTGGGGAAATATGTCTAAATTGGGTAGTGGAGCAAAGGAATCTCGGAGTACCGATATACAGATCACAAAGGGCTAGAAAATAGACAACAAGGAAGTTTGGCAGTGCTAAATGGTATATACTTCAATGCAAATGGTATATACCTCCAATGCTAGGGAATAAGGCAGATGAGCTGGGAGCACAGATAGACACGGGAATATGATATAGCTATTACTGAGACATGGCTGAAAGAAGGGCAGGTATGGCAGCTCAAAATTTCTGGATAGAGCGTTTTCAGGCGGGATAGAGAGGGGGTAAAAAAAGGAGGGGGAGTCGCAGTATTGATTAAAGAAACAATTATAGCTGTGAGAAGAGATGATATGTTAGAGGGGTCATCAGATGAGGCCATATGGGTCGAATTAAAAAACAAAAAGGGGCGATCACACTACTTGGAGTGTACTGTAGACCCCCAAACAGTCAGAGGGAGATAGAAGAACAAATATGTAGGCAAATTTCTGAGAAGTGCAAAAACTATAGGGTAGTAATAGTCGGGGATTTCAACTATCCTAATATTAACTGGGATAAAATTAGTTTGAAAGGTATGGAGGGTGCAGAATTCCTAAAATTAATTCAGGAGAACTTTTTTAGCCAGTACATAGCAGGCCCAACATGGGAGGGAGCGGTTCGGGAGTTAGTTTTAGGGAATGAAGCTGGGCAGGTAGAAGGGGTATCAGTGGGAGAGCATTTTGGTGCTAGTGATCATAATTCAGTTAGATTTAGGGTAGTTATGGAAAAGGACAAGGATAGACCAGGAATAAAAGTTCTCAATTGGGGAAAAGCCAATTTTGCTAGGCTGAGAGATGATTTAGCCACAGTGGATAGGATAAAGAAAAAAAAGGGAGGCTTATGATAGACACCGAGGGCTCAATACTGCAGAAACCATACAAGGGTATAGAAAGTGCAGGGGTGCAATTAAAAAGGAAATTAGGAAAGCAAAGCGAGGGCATGAAAAAATGTTGGCAAGGAAAACTCAAAGATATTTTCTAAGTACATTAAGAGCAAGAGGATAACTAAAGAAAGAGTAGGGCCTATTAGGTACCATAAAAGTAATCTGTGTGTGGAGGTGGAAGAAATGGGTCTGATTCTTAAAGAATACTTTGCGTCTGTTTTCACAAAAGAGAGAGGCGATGCAGACATTGCAATCGGGGAGGAGGAGTGTGAAATATTAGATGAAATAAACATAGTGAGAGAGGAAGTATTAAGGGATTTAGCAGCTTTGAAAGTGGATAAATCCCCAGATCTGGATGAAATGTATCCCAGGCTGTTAAGAGAAGCAAAAGAGGAAGTAGCAGAAGCTCTGACCATCATTTTTCAATCCTCTCTGGCTACAGGTGTGGTGCCAGAGGACTGCTAATGTGGTACCTTTGTTTAACAAGCGAGAAAGGAATATCCTGAGTAATTACAGGTCGGTCTGCCTAACCTCGGTGGTGGGAAAATCATTGGAAAAAATTCTGAGTAACAGGATAAATTTTCATTTAGAAAGACATGGATTAATCAAGGACAGTCAGCATAGATTTGTAAAGGGAAGGTCGTGTCTGACTAACATGATTACATTTTTTGAGGAGGTAACCAGGGGTAGTGTATATGGATTTTAGCAAGGCTTTTGATAGGGTCTCATGGCAGACTGGTCCCGAAAGTAAAAGCCCAGGGAATCCAGGGCAAAGTGGCAAATTGGATCCAAAATTGGCTCAGAGGCAGGAAGCAAAGGGTAATGGTTGATGGGTGTTTTTCTGACGGGAAGGCTGTATCCAGTGGGGTTAGAAACATAGAAACATAGAAAATAGGTGCAGGAGTAGGCCATTCGGCCCTTCTAGCCTGCACCGCCATTCAATGAGTTCATGGCTGAACATGCAACTTCAGTACCCCATTCCTGCTTTCTCACCATACCCCTTGATTCCCCTAGTAGTAAGGACTTCAACTAACTCCTTTTTGAATATATTTAGTGAATTGGCCTCAACAACTTTCTGTGGTAGAGAATTCCACAGGTTCACCACTCTCTGGGTGAAGAAATTCATCCTCATCTCGGTCCTAAATGGCTTCCCCCTTATCCTTAGACTGTGTCCCCTGATTCTGGACTTCCTCAACATTGGGAACATTCTTCCTGCATCTAACCTGTCTAACCCCGTCAGAATTTTAAACGTTTCTATGAGGTCCCCTCTCATTCTTCTGAACTCCAGTGAATACAAGCCCAGTTGATCCAGTCTTTCTTGATAGGTCAGTCCCGCCATCCCGGGAATCAGTCTGGTGAACCTTCGCTGCACTCCTTCAATAGCAAGAATGTCCTTCCTCAGGTTAGGAGACCAAAACTGTACACAATACTCCAGGTGTGGCCTCACCAAGGCCCAGTACAATTGTAGCAACACCTCCCTGCCCCTGTACTCAAATCCCTCGCTATGAAGGCCAACATGCCATTTGCTTTCTTAACCGCCTGCTGTACCTGCATGCCAACCTTCAATGACTGATGTACCATGACACCCAGGTCTCTTTGCACCTCCCCTTTTCCTAATCTGTCACCATTCAGATAATAGTCTGTCTCTCTGTTTTTACCACCAAAGTGGATAACCTCATATTTATCCACGTTATACTTCATCTGCCATGCATTTGCCCACTCACCTAACCTATCCAAGTCGCTCTGCAGCCTCATAGCATCCTCCTCGCAGCTCACACTGCCACCCAACTTAGTGTCATCCGCAAATTTGGAGATACTACATTTAATCCCCTCGTCTAAATCATTAATGTACAGTGTAAACAGCTGGGGCCCCAGCACAGAACCTTGCGGTACCCCACTAGTCACTGCCTGCCATTCTGAAAAGTCCCCATTTACTCCTACTCTTTGCTTCCTGTCTGACAACCAGTTCTCAATCCATGTCAGCACACTACCCCCAATCCCATGTGCTTTAACTTTGCACATTAATCTCTTGTGTGGGACCTTGCCGAAAGCCTTCTGAAAGTCCAAATATACCACATGAACTGGTTCTCCCTTGTCCACTCTACTGGAAACATCCTCAAAAAATTCCAGAAGATTTGTCAAGCATGATTTCCCTTTCACAAATCCATGCTGACTTGGACCTATCATATTACCTCTTTCCAAATGCACTGCTATGAAATCCTTAATAATTGATTCCATCATTTTACCCACTACAGATGTCAGGCTGACCGGTCTATAATTCCCTGTTTTCTCTCTCCCTCCTTTTTTAAAAAGTGGGGTTACATTGGCTACCCTCCACTCGATAGGAACTGATCCAGAGTCAATGGAATGTTGGAAAATGACTGTCAATGCATCCACTATTTCCAAGGCCACCTCCTTAAGTACTCTGGGATGCAGTCCATCAGGCCCTGGGGATTTATCGGCCTTCAATCCCATCAATTTCCCCAACACAATTTCCCGACTAATAAAGATTTACCTCAGTTCCTCCTCCTTACTAGACCCTCCGACCCCTTTTATATCCGGAAGGTTGTTTGTGTCCTCCTCAGTGAATACCGAACCAAAGTACTTGTTCAATTGGTCCGCCATTTCTTTGTTCCCCGTTATGACTTCCCCTGATTCTGACTGCAGGGGACCTACGTTTGTCTTTACTAACCTTTTTCTCTTTACATATCTATAGAAACTTTTGCAATCCGTCTTAATGTTCCCTGCAAGCTTCTTCTCGTACTCCATTTTCCCTGTACTAATCAAACCCTTTGTCGTCCTCTGCTGAGTTCTAAATTTCTCCCAGTCCCCGGGTTCGCTGCTATTTCTGGCCAATTTGTATGCCACTTCCTTGGCTTTAATGCTATCCCTGATTTCCCTTGATAGCCACGGTTGAGCCACCTTCCCTTTTTTATTTTTACGCCAGACAGGAATGTACAATTGTTGTAGTTCATGCATGCGGTCTCTAAATGTCTGCCATTCCCCATCCACAGTCAACCCCTTCAGTATCATTCGCCAATCTATCCTAGCCAATTCACGCCTCATACCTTCAAAGTTACCCTTCTTTAAGTTCTGGACCATGGTCTCTGAATTAACTGTTTCATTCTCCATCCTAATGCAGAATTCCACCATATTATGGTCACTCTTCCCCAAGGGGCCTCGCACAACGAGATTGCTAATTCCGCAGGGCTCGGTGCTGGGTCCCTTGCTTTTTGTGGTATATATCAATGAGTTAGACTTGAATGTTGGGGGTATGATTAAGAAGTTTGCAGATGGTACTAAAATAGGCTGTGTGGTTGATAATGAAGAAGAAAGCTGTAGACTGCAGGAAGATATCAATGAACTGGTCAGGTGGGCAGAACAGTGACAAATGGAATTCAATCTAGATAAGTGTGAGGTAGTGCATTTGGGAAGGGCTAACAAGGCAAGGGAATAAACATTAAATGGTGAGACACGGAGAAGTGTAGAGGACCTGATTGAGGTGTATAAAATTATGAGGGGCCTGGATAGAGTGGCTAGGAAGGACCTGTTTCCCTTAGCTGAGGGGTCAACAACCAGGGGGCATAGATTTACAGTAATTGGTAGAAGGTTTAGAGGGGATTTGAGGGGAAATTTCTTCACCCAGAGAGTGGTGGGGGTCTGGAACTCACTACCTTAAAGGGTGATAAAGGCAGAAACCCTCACCACATTTAAGGGGTGCTTGGATGTGCACTTAAAGTGCCGTAACCTACAGGGCTAGGGACCAAGAGCTGGAAAGTGGGATCAGGCTGGGTAGCTCTTTGTTGGCTGGTGCGGACACGATGGGCCGAAACGGCCTCCTTCCGTGCTATAAATTTCTATGATTCTACAAGGTAGCTACACAGATGAATAAGGCCATAAAACAGCAAACAAAGCACTGAGGTTCATTTATAGAGGGATATAGTTGAAAAGCAGAGAAGTTATGTTAAACTTGTAAGAACCATGGTTCGACCATACTGAGTACTGTGCACAGTTTTATCCATAATTATAAAAAGATATTGAGGCACTGGAGAAGGTGCAAAAAAGATTTACAAGGATATACCCATGAGTAAAGATTGAACAGACTGGGGCTCTTTTATCTAGAAAAAAAGGTGACCT
Source organism: Pristiophorus japonicus (assembly GCF_044704955.1). NCBI lineage: Eukaryota > Metazoa > Chordata > Chondrichthyes > Pristiophoridae > Pristiophorus > Pristiophorus japonicus. The sequence continues at coordinate 63,640,368 of NC_091994.1, forward strand.
AATAGTGGTATAATCTTATGATTATGAAAGCGTTTGATAAAGTAGACGTAGAGGACATGTTTCCACTTGCAGGGGAGACCAAAACGAGTGGTCATAAATGTAAGATAGTTACTGTTAAATTCTATAAGGAATTCAGGAGAACCTTGTTTCCCAGAGAATGGTTAGAATGTGGAACTCGCGACCTCAAGGAGTAGTTGAAGTAAATAGCATAGATTAATTGAAGGGGAAACTAGATAAACATGAAGGAGAAAGGGATAGAAGGTTATATTGATGGGGTGAGATGGAGTATGGTGGGAGGAGGCTCGTGTGGAGCATAAACACCGGCCTAGACCAGTTGGGCCAAATGATCAGTTTCTGTGCTTTATATTCTATGTCATTTTCTTTTGCATGCCTTGCAGTCGTTCTATTTTTTTGCCTCTCTATTGTCCTTTGAGTTACAAAAGTGGGTGTTTTCTCATGGTAAGAATGTTGTGTTCTTGGTGTACACAAATGCCATATAACTTCTTTTGCAGAAAGTTTTCTTCTGAGTTGTCAATTTTTTTTCCAAAACTTTTCTTAGTTTTGATCTTTGTCATTGCTGCATTCCAACCCACATTTGATTGATTGTTAACTTTTCAGTATTGCTTGTTGGAGATCTGCTGCCTTGGCAGAACTTATTCTGTCAAGTTATGTTTGGGCTCTGATTGCCGCTCCTTGAGGCTGTATTAATGGCAGCAGCCGGGCAGTAGCCTGGTTCATACTGCCTGGATCCTGCGTGGTTGGAACTCCAGTTGTGACCAGAAGAGAGTGTTGCTGATGCAGATATAGAGCTGCTCTCCCAAGAATTAAAATGTAAATGTTGAGAGGGCAGAAGGAAGAATCCTCACACTCCGTAATTTAAAGTAATGTCTGGTAGGTTTAAAAAGTACCCATGAAGTCCAGTATATTGCCTGAGCACTTGGTAAATCAGGTTTGACATGGACTTACACTGAAGGATGTCAAATGGAAGTGATGTGGGACACACTTCTCCAGATAGTCTCGCACATCCTCTTTCTGGAATCATTTTAGCCCCATCTCTGGGTGTGTACTGCTAGTTCAGCATTGGTGTTGGTCTGGAACCATTTTCCACAGCTGCTAAATTTGTAGTGTAAATGCACCCTACGATCAACCGAGATTCTTGTAGTGCCTTTCCTGTGCACGTGGTCTCTTGACTCACGATTTCCAGACGTTTTGATGTGTTTTCCAAACTGAGTTGAGTCAATGAGAGATAGCCTTTTACGTGAGATTTACCACCATTGATTGTTAATGTACTTGATCTACTCCCATGTTGACTGACACTGTCAATTGTTCATTCTTCTTGAGCACCGTCTCTCTTCCTGAAGTCATGATTATTCCACCCACCCCGCCCCAATAAAAAATTGCGCTCAACCCTTCACCAAAAAATGCCACATCTGCAGCTAGGTCCAGGTCAGAAAAGGAATGGTCCCTACCTATATTACATTCTCAGAAATGATATGGAAAGGTATTATCAGCTAAGAACCACATCTCCCCTAAGTTCATAAGACTGGGACAAGGCACTACAACCCTCTGCGCTTTGCCAACCTCCACCAACTCCAACTTTGCTAGATCCCGGAGCTCAGTTAAGCTGTATAAATAGCATGGAGCAGATTCAGCTTCTATTCTCAATTGAAGTGGAGTTCATGCTCTTCGGAACAAGATCTAACTATAGATGAATTCATAATGACTCAACTTAAGGTCGGCTTTTCTTTTGGTATAGACCCAGCTGAAATCTGTGTCATCTTGTTCCTGACCCTTCTGCCACTGGAAACAGTTTCCCTTTTTTTACTCTATTAAAACCCTTCATGACTTTGATCACCTCTATCAAATCTTCCCTTAACCTTCTTTGCTTTAAGAAGAACCACCCCGGCTTGTCTAGTCCTTCATAAGAACATAAGAAATAGGAGCAGGAGAAGGCAATATGGCTCCCCGAGCCTGCTCCGCCATTTAATACGGTCATGGACTCAGGTCCACTTCCCTGCCCGCTCCCCATAACCCCTTATTTTGAACTGTCTATCTCTGGCTTAACTTTATTTAATGACCCAGCTTCCACAGCTCTCTGAGGCAGCAAATTCCACAGATTTACAACCCTCAGAGAAGAAATTCCTCCTCATCTCAGTTTTAAATGGGTGGCCTCTTATTCTAATATTATGTCCCCTAGTTTTAGTCTCCCCTATCAGTGGAAACATCCTCTCCGCATCCACCTTGTCAAGCCCCCGATAATCTTATATGTTTCGATAAGATCACCTCTCATTCATCTGAATTCCAATGAGTAGAAGCCCAACCTACTTAACCTTTCCTGATAAGTCAACCCCCTCATCTCCGGAATCAACCTAATGAACCTTCTCTGAACTGCCTCCAAAGCAAGTACATCCTTTCTTACATATGGAAACCAAAGCTGTATGCAGAATTCTAGGTGTGGCCTCACCAATACCCTGTATAACTGTAGCAAGACTTCCCTGCTTTTATACTCCATCCCCTTTGCAATAAAGGCCAAGATTCCATTGGCCTTCCTGATCACTTGCTGTACCTGATGCTAACCTTTTGTGTTTCATGCACCAGGACCCCCAAGTCCCGCTGTACTGCAGCACTTTGCAATCTTTCTCCATTTAAATAATAACTTGCTGTTCAATTTTTTTTATGCCGAAGTGCATAACCTCTCACTTTCCAACATTATACTCCATCTGCCAAATTTTTGCCCGCTCACTTAGCCTGGCTATGTCCTTTTGCAGATTTTTTGTGTCCTCCTCACACATTGCTTTTCCTCCCATCTTTGTATCGTCAGCAAACTTAGCTATATTACATTTGGTCCCTTCATCCAAGTCGTTAATATAGATTGTAAATAGTTGGGGTCCCAGCACTGATCTCTGCGGCACCCCACTAGTTACTGATTGCCAACCCAAGAATGAACCACTCAGCCCGACACACTGTTTTCTGTTCGTTAGCCAATCCTCTATCCATGCTAATATATTACCCCCAATCCTGTGAACTTTTATCTTGTGCAGTAATCTTTTATGTGGCACCTTGTCAAATGCCTTCCGGAAGTCCAAATACACCATATCCACTGGTTCCGTTTTATCCACCCTGTTTGTTACATCCGCAAAGAATTCCAGCAAATTTGTCAAACATGACTTCCCCTTCATAAATCCATGCTGACTCTGCCTGACTAAATTATACTTTTCCAAATGTCCTGCTACTGCTTCTTTAATAATGGACTCCAACATTTTCCCAACCAGGATGTTCCTGCTTTTTGTCTACCTCCTTTTTTAAATGGGGGTGTTATATTTGCAGTTTTCCAATCTGCTGGGACCTCTCCAGAATCCAAGGAATGTTGGTAAATTACATCTACTATTCATCCCTGGTACCATTCTAGTAAATCTCCTCTGCACTCTCTCTAGGGCCTTGACATCCTTCCTAAAGTATGGTACCTAGAATTGGCCACAATATTCCAGCTAGGGCCTAACCAGAGTTTTATAAAGATTTAGTATAACTTCCTTACATTTGTACTCGTACCTTTATTTATAAAGCCAAGGATCCCATATGCCTTTTTAACAGCCTTCTGAATATGCCCTGTCATCTTCAAAAACTTGTGTACGTACACCCCCAGGTCTTACATTCCTGCACCCCCTTTAAAATTGTACCATTTAGTTTAGATTGCTTCTCCTCATTCGTCCTACCAAAATGAATTTTAAAAGTGGTCCTGGTATGACTGGCAATTGTAGGGGCAAGGTAAAAGGAAACCATTTTACTGACTGCCCTGGTAGCAAGTAACCATTTGCTGTACAGCCAGCCCTGTAATCTTTGGGGTTTAAGTTCCCCAATTTTTCTCTGCACTTGTCTTGGGTGTCTTTCTTTCTCCTGATCATGTGCACGCTATACTGGGTATTTAAAGCATATGTGTGTATGCAGTGAAACCTGATTCTGTGAAGAGTAGCCCATTTGTTGGTAATTTTTGATTGTATTCATAACTTTAGTGAAAGAACAAACTTGCTCATGTGTACCACTTTGCATGTCCTCAGAAAGCCCAAAAGCACTTCACACCCAGTGAAGTATTTGTGTTGATCTATTTGATTTGGACCTGATCCGTTTTATGGACAATAGAGCCTATATAGAGTCAATAGAGTATATAGAGTCAGTAGAGTTTGGTAACCTGAGGGTTATGTCACATTGTAGCTATGTCACTGGACTAGTAATCCAGAGGCCTGGACTAATGATCCGGAGACATGAGTTTAAATCCCACCATCGCAGCTGGAAATTTAAATTCAGTTAATTAAATAAATTTAGAATATAAAACAATTATTCCTAATGGTGACCATGAAACTGTCGAATTGTCACAAAAACCCATCTGGTTCACTAATGTCCTTTAGGGAAGGAAATCTGCCGTCCTTACCCGGTCTGGCCTACATGTTGTGGTTGACTCTTAAATGCCCTCTGAAATGGTGGCTCACCACCTCCTTCTCGGGGGCAATTAGGGATGGGCAATAAATGCTGGCCTTGCCGGTGACGCCCACATCCTGTGAACTAATAAATAAAATAAAAATGCAAGCCTGGTATATCCTGCGTGTGGTGCTGAAACGGGAAACCTCAGGACCAGGGCCATCCCGATTTTTGGGTTTTTCCCGATTTCAGAGAAGAAACCTGACGTCCCGAATACAGAAACTCCTGAGCCGAGTTTCAGGTATTTCCGGATTTCGGAGAAGAAAATCCGACGTCCCGAATCTGGGTATCCTTGGGCCGACTTTCATGAATTTTCGAATTTCGGAGCATTACATCCAACGGCCCAAATCCGGCAACCTCGAGGTCGGGTTGTGTATTTTTTTTTATTCCTGCTTGGAAAAAGGTATGTACAGCTTTAAAGTCCGGTTTTCAGGAAATATTTCCAAATTCCGGACAACGACTCTTGCAATCTGCACAATTTTCGGACAATTCTTGTTTTTAGAACTCCGTATTGTGCTCTGACAGTTCTGTTACACAACCGTTTTCAACACTCCATCTGAACTGGGGCGGGATGTGGAAGGTGAGAGAGCTGGACAGCCAGGCTGTGTGCCTCAACAAGCCTGTTGCACTACAATCTTCCAAATACCAGGGCTGTAGATGCTCAGTTGTTGAGTATATTCAAGACAGAAATCGCTAGATTTTTGAATATTAAGGGAATCGAGGGTTATGGAGATAGTGCAAGAAGGTGGAGTTGAGGTCGAAGATCAGCCATGATCTTATTGAATGGCGGAGCAGGCCCAAGGGACTGAATGGTCTACTCCTGCTCCTAATTCTTATGTTCTTACCCATGTTAACATTCCTCTTTTCCCCTTTACATAGGATTACATTGGATATACGGCACAGAAACAGGCCATTCGTCCCAACCAGTCCATGCCGGTGTTGATGTTCCACTCGAGCCTCTTCCCATCTTTCTTCATCTAACTCTTATCAGCGTAACCCTCTATTCCCTACTCCCTCATTTGCTTATCTAGCCTCCCCTTAAATGCATCTATACTATTCTCTTCAACCACTCTCTGGACAAAGAAGTTTCTTCTGAATTCCCTATTTGATTTCTGCTCCTGCCTGTGTTTCATTTCCATAGTGCCTACCCAGCCACTGGTCCATCTTTACATCTGGGATTGGGTTGTACCTGCTTAAAAGCTGTACTACAATGTGAGAGTACCCCTTAGTATTTTGCACATCTACTTGAGCTATAATTCTGTGACCTCGTAGTGTGCTTTACCAGCGAAATCCTGTTTTTTAAACACAAAGTATCTTTAGAGCTAAACATTAAAGTCTAATATTAATCTGGGGACGGCCATCAGTAACAGGCTTAGTCTTGTAAGAAGCAAAAATATAGAGTGTAAAAGTTGTAAATAAGTATTGCTTACTAATGAAACATTTTTCTTATCCCTAGCTTCTACTTTATGTAGAGATTGTGTGGTGGAGAAATGTAGGATTCTTAGATTAAAGAATCAGTTAAATGAAGATTACAAGATTATCTCCAACCTGACCAGGACCACATTACAAAGGTACATTTTGTTTTGAAAACACCCATTCTATTTAACCAGACCATAAAAACATTGTATTTTCTAATTGTTTGAAAGCTACTGGTTATTTATCTTGTGGCTTTTGGTATAGTTCTATGGCATATTTATTTTTAAACTTATACCAATATATTGTGTGACATTGTGCTTGTATGTTTTCATTATTTATTCATGTCCCCTATTCTTGTCTGCTTTCACCTAACTAGTGTTACTGAATTTTATGTTTCGGGAGTTCTCGCAAAGAGCGATGTGGAGATGAAAAAGCAAGCTACCCTTACAATACTTAGCCAGTGTGGGAGACCACCTTAGAACAGAAACCAGCAGTTCTTTGGTATTGAGTGTATCGACAACATGGATATTTGTTCTGAGCTTATTGGTCATAGTCGATCTTCTGCTACAGCTGTGATGGCTTTGGAGCATCAGGTCAAATGCTAATGATTTTAATATTATGGATCAGTCGGGGATTATAGGATAGCAGAACAAGGAGACACAAGTGTAAGGTGAAAGATTCAGGCAGGACTTGAGAAAACACTGAGGGTGGTCATATTTTGAAATGGCTTAATCGGGGAGGTGAAAGAGAAAAATAGCTTGGCTCTCTTTGAGGTCAACAAATATCTTGGGAAAAAAACATATCAATATGAGATTTTCTTTGATTTTGTATTTTATTTTTATGTGGCCAAAAGATTGAGGCTCTGGACAATAATAAGTTGACTTCTAAGATGTTCTGAGCACTGGTGATGGTCCCATATATTCATTCTGCTGCTGGAAGATGTCACCGTTCTCTCTCGGCACGTGCAGCTGCAGCTGTGTTCATCATCTCCCCATCCTGAAGGAATCAAAACAGTTCTTTGCTTCAGCGCTAAGCAAATTAGCACTGGGGTGTCTTTGTGTCTGCTGCCTGTCGAAGCACAATATGGTCTCATTTAATGCCTGATTTGCTCTTGCACAGTATCTAAGGGAATGTTCTGTCAAGAGGGAAGGAAAACCTGAGGGACATTGTCACTGAGGATAAGTCCTGGGAGCCTCAAGGTTTCTCCACACATTTTTCTAGGTGAACTTCGTGGGGGTTAACTTAATTTTGAGTTTAAAAATTAAACTTTACTACTTGGGGATAAAGCACTTTTTTTCCTGCTTGGTGACCATCAGTAGCAGTTTCTTACAGTCTTTTGACCTTTTATAAAAAAAACATAAAAAATTGTAAATAAGTCTTATTTCCTAATAAAACATTTCTTAATCCATATCTGTGGCACCTTTTCTGACTGTGCATTACTGAGTACTGGATAGCGGTGATGTAAACTGCTCTCTGGTACAGGTCATTCTACCCTTTGGTGCCAACCATCTCACAAAATATCTGGTTAAAACTATAAAGTAGGTATAACGGTTCTAAGAACATAAGAAACAGGAGCAGGAGTAGACTATTCGGCCTCTCGAGCCTGCTCCGCCATTCAATAAGATCATGGCTGATCTTCAACCTCAACTCCACTTTCTCGCCCGATCCCCGTATCTCTTGATTCCCTTAGTGGCCAAAAATCTATTGATCTCAGTCTTGAATATACCCAATGATTCAGCATCCACAGCTCTCTGGGGTAGAGAATTCCAAAGATTCACAACCCTCTGTGAAGTAATTTCTCGTCGTTTCAGTTCACTTTGTGATCACCTCTTGCTGAAACTCAAGAACATTTCATAATGACAGATGGAGTATACAGTCTACTCGTATAATTTTTTTTAACGCTACAGAAATTTAAATTATTCTATATTTGAAGTTAGCAATGTGAACAACACAGCAAAGTGGGAACGATGGGCTAAAATAATTGGATTACTGTATTTGAATGAAGGAACTTTGAATAGAGAAGTAGACTACGTTATCGGTGAGGAATTGTCTGGTTAAAATCCTTAACTGCTAAACGCACTCTTTTATTGTTCCCCTGTGCCACGCGTCTCTGCCTTGGAGTCTCGACTCCATTCTTCAGGCAGCTGCACCCTGCTGTCCAGCAATTGGGGTTTATCTTCACTGTCAATTTGATAGATTAGCTTCTGTGGCTGCAAAAGGTTGAAAAAGGCTCAACTCTTGTTTGACACAGAGTAAACAAACTGGCACTGATCACAGCACCTACTGTTAAAATTAACAAGTTAATCTTGCAGTTTAGGCAGTTGTTTAGTTTGAGAATGCCCAGTACTAAGCACCATTTGGCTATATGTATAGTAGACTATTTTGTGATTTTATGTGGTTGTGATCCATCAAGAAAAGCTGTACTATGGCCACATCAGTAGCTAATATGCAAAGGGTTGCTGTTCAATTCACATGTAAGGCAGCTTCATACAAAAACCCACAGGCTTTCATAAAGCACATTGTCCAACTAATGACTCAGTGATGGTTCAGGCTGAGCACAATATTAAATCAGTTTCTCAATCTTAATTTATGAATAACATTCATTTTTACTCGCAGATTTCCCAAAAGCTTTGCTAGGTGAGTGAAAAAAAGAGGGATGTTGTGTCAAGTAGGAGTATCCCACACACTGACTTATCAGCATTGAGAGCAACCCAGGAGCCAGGGACTACTTGAAAGAGGGCCCAGAATCTGACAGTACTGGAATCAGATCCCTGGGTATAGCACTGTCGCAGGGTCTGATAGCACTGGGAGAGAGGTCCCAGAAACACTGACGAGAGATGTTCTGGGAACACTGGAGCAGGTTGTGGGTTCACTGGGAGAGGACCAGTATCATTCTGGAATGTGGGAGTGCTGGGAATGTAGTCTGGCATGTGTTGTGTACTGAAAGGGGATGTCAGGATATGGAAGTGGAGTTGGGAAGAAGACGATCAGGACTGGAGAGAGGCTTCAGAGTCTGGTATTATTGAAGACTGTTAGGTAGAAGTAATGGAGGGGGATTGGGAGCAGGGTCTGGTAACCTTAAAGGGGAATGGACCCAAGAGACTGGGACTCAACCAACGTCAATAAAAAAACACATCTGGTTATTATCATTTTGCTGTTTGTGGGGCCTTGCTGTGCACAAATTGGCTGTCATATAACAGTGACTACACTTCCAAAGTTCTTAATTGGTTGCAAAGCATTTTGAGATGTCCTGAGGTCGTGAAAGGCACGATATAAATGCAAGTTCTTGCAGTTGAGGGTGAATGTACCCCAGTACACCTGGAGCACTCCCTTGCTCTTCCTCGAATAGCACCGAGGAATCTTTTGTATCTGCGCAGGCAGATGGGACATCCGAAAGGCAGAGCCTCCCCAACAATTCAGCAGCATTGCACTTAACTCTTGGCCTGATTCACTGTTTAAGTCACTGGCTCGCCACAGATGTGGCAACGTGACACCATTTTAGCCACATGCACTAGTTTTAGTAGAAACTTCCTTGCACACAATACAGGTAAATGTACTTCACGTGTATACCCTGTATTTACTTAACAAATATCTTGCACCATTCCGTGCAAAACTTTTCAGTCTTTCTTGTTCACCAAAGTCAGCAGCTTCTAGATTTTTGTCCAGCAGTGACAAGCTAAGTGCTTGTTGAGAATGTTGATTTGCACAATGAGGCACTGCAGTCCATCCAGAGTACTGTTGGATCTTTTACGTCCACCTGAATTTAATGTCTCATCTGAAAGACAGCACCTCTGACAATGCAGCACTCACTGGAATGTCAGCCTAGATTTTTGTGCTCAGGTCTCTGGAGCTGGACTTGAACTGCTTTCCCTTTGCATCGTGTGCCTTTTTGGAGCTGCTCATTATTGCTTGTGCTTGATTTCTTCTGCTGGTCTGAAGCAGTTCATCCCACAATGATAGCTGCCCTGTCCATATAATGGGCCCAAGTTTCCACATGATTTGCGCCTGATTTTTAGGAGCAACTGGTGAAGAACGGACTATCTTAGAAATCGCAATTCTCCACATTTTTTTTTCTGCAGTTCTAGTCAGTTAGAACAGTTTCACTTTGGAACAGAATTTTTTCTTCAAAAGGGGGCGTGTCCGGCCACTGACGCCTGATTTCAAAGTTTCCACAGTGAAAACGTACTCCAAACTAACTTAGAATGGAGCAAGTGAAGATTTTTGTAGAACTGAAAAAACCTGTTCTACACATTAAAAAATCAGGCGCAGGTTACAAATTAGGCGCCCAGAATGAGGTAGGTGGGGGGGGGGGGAAGGGAAGGGAAGGGAAGTCATTAAATTCTATAATAAATCCTTATTTATACTTCTACAAATATTATACAAATGAATCCAACCTGAATAAAAATTTATAAGCAAAGAAAAGATTAAATAAACCATCTTCCTACCTGTGTGAAAGTGCTTCAGCCACGGAGAATGCTGCAGGAAGCCTCACAAGTTCAGCAGCCATTCCCCGACGGCAGGGGGGGGGAGGCCTTCGGGAAACGGCTGCCTCAACTTTCTGAGGCTTCCTGCAGCCTCCTCACTGCTGTAAGAAGCCTCAGTGCTGATGTGCTGATGGCAATGTGCTTTTATTAAAAAATGTTCAAAAATTAAACAGCTACAAAGAACTACAAAAATGGCCGAGTGCCAATGTTTCCTTCACACTGCGCGTGCGCGAACGCTCCAACGCGCACGCGCAGGGTTTCCGGCAGGAAAAAAACTAATTTAAATGGTACCCGCCCCCTCCCACTTACAAATTCAGCGCGAGTGGTAGGCTCCGCCCCCTGGGCGCCGCGCCAAGCAGACATGGAGCTGCAGGGCACTCCAGAATCCCGCGTTTTTTTTCCGGTGCCGTTTTTGCCGCGAAAAACCGGCGCCCAGCTCGGAGGGGTGCCCGTTTTTTATCGTGTGGAAACTTGGGGCCAATGTTGCTGTTGTTTCCATGGTGCTGAATTCTGGAGTTTTCACTCATGTTGCACACTAATTAACAGACAGCTAATAAGCAGTAACGGAGGATGAAAAGCACACACAACGATCACAAAATACACACACTCTATTTTTTAACTTACCATTTTACCAACAAATTCACACAAAGGTTAAAGTACATATGCACATGCCATACGAATCCGAGTATTGAGATCACTAGCCCAATGAGGATGTCTATTACTAAATTTTTTATTTGCCAATCAAAAATGTAATTGGCTGCATCTGGATTCCCAATTAGTCACATGACTAGTGGCCAACTTATTGGACAACACTGGCCTAAATTATATGCTCATGTCTTGGTGGAGGCAGACTCAATCGTGCCTTTCAAAAGGGAATTGGATAAATACCTGAAGGAAAAAAATTTGGAGGGCTACAGGGAAAGGGCGGGGCAGTGGGACTAGTTGAAGTGCTTTTGCAGAGAGCCGGCACAGGCTCGACGGGCCAAATGGCCTCGTATGCTGTAACTATTCTATGATTCTAGAAGGGCTTGAACCCACGACTATTTGACTGAGAGTCATAAGTGGTACAGGTTAAACCTGCATCTATTTTCTAACCTCCCTTATGCGGAACCCTCAGGACCTGGCCTGTTCTGGATAAGGGATTTTTCCGGACGAAGGGTGGTCACATTAAATTGGATGTTACAGGTACTGAGCAAGGGGGTATCAGGGCTGGCTGGCATGGGGCTGGGAGTGCGGCAGAGAGATCATGGGGGTTGGGGGGCGGTGGATCGCGGGGTCAGGCCAGCGATTGCGGGAGTCGGCAGCGAGGAAGGACTTTAATTTGTTCACGTCGGAGTTCTGCGCATGCGCTACCCGGTGGCGGGATGGTTCTGGACGAGGGGTGGTTCCGGATAAGGGAGTTCTGGATAAAGGAAGTTCAACCTGTACTACTGAGCAAGATGATATTTTAAAGCTCTAAAATCCTTGCAGGATCAAGGGACACACTCTTCTACTCTAACTTCTGTTGATGCATAAACTGCCTGCTGAGAAATTCTACAAACTGCACATGCTCAATGCGCACATGTATTGACAGCATGCTCTAACTGTTGAGGTCAAAATATCCAGTTGAAACTCGGGCATTTTAGATAGGCTGAAACCTTGGAAATAAAATGTTTACTAAAGGTATTAAAAGGCAATTCGGTGGATAAATGTAATCATATTATAAAATATATGTATTAATTTTGTATAAAACCTTTTTTAGGATATGTAATTGATTAGTTTGTTTCGTTTGTGACCCATTTGTAAAAATATTTACGTAGGAAATGTTGACATCCATAAATAGAGTTTTCTCATTATAAATGTTTAAGTAGTGATTTTCAATGTTGACATAAAATTCATGACTCAAAGCAGTGACACAAAAGTCCTAGCAAGTCCTAGTTTGTGGACAGGAAATGCATGTCATAAGTAGGATTTTTCATATAATATTGATGTGTTGTTTAATGCCATTAGAAAAAAAATCTTAAATACCTGGGTAGGAATGGGGGTTACATGTTCTTAAATATAAACAAAGATGATGAAATATTCCATGATGTATAGTACTCCCCATTCTGCTGTGACCATGGAAATGTAGGCTGTGCAAAACGGCCTTCCAGGGAGATGAGTAATGAATGTGTAAGTGTGGTAGATAGTCCAGAAAACCACTCCATTACTTTTTGTTCAGGAAGTTCAATGAAGCCAAGCCCTTGCTAAAACAGACTGTACCCATGGAGGCCAATTTTCAACTTTACCCATCCATTAACATACCAGCCTAATTTCACTGCAACGCATTCAATGGAATGAAAATTAGCTGCTTTTGGTAATGAGTAGGCGAATCGTGCCGCCTGATTGCATTGTGGAATGAATGGGCGTGGCAGGCTAAATAACCCTAAGGCTCTCTTTCTCCAACTTTGGTCTATCTCTGAGCTGGAACTTATTAATTTTGCAGGTTTCTGTTGTGTTGTTGCCACTATCTTCCATAAGAAGAGAAGTGCAATCCCAGAGCAAAGCCTTGCTTGTAATGGGGCTATAAAGGATCAGTGTGCATGGTACTGAGGGGTGCTGACGTTCCCCCCACCAGGTGTGCCCCAGATTGGGGCATGGATTTGCCAGGCACTGCTGCTAGCAGACAAAGAGAACCTCGTCCTTTCAATTTCTCGCAACAGCAGTCCCCATGCTCCGTGACCTCACCAGCTCGGTGACCACTAACATGCCACTGCAGAGAGCCATCCCCACTTGTGGGTGACTGAAAATGGGACTGGCTAGTGGAGAAACAGAATGCTGCCACCATGACTATCTCTGTAACTCTGAATTTATCCTGGATATTGCTTCTCATTCTGAGAATGATGAGAATCACTGGGGAGATGTCTCAATTACCTACTTCGAGTCAGAAGATGCAGATTGTTAACAGCCATTCTAACGTATTTATGTTGGGTAATGTGCTCGTGCCAGTAATCGTGTTGTGCAGCTGCCCCTGTTCTTTTGCTAAGATTTACAATTGTTTTTATTGTCTTGAACAACTTGACACTCGGTCCTGACACTCAGAACTCCAAATTTGTAAAGTTAACCTACTTTATTCTATTGGTAGTTAGATAATCCTTTTCTTTTAAAAAGCGAACTAGTTCTCGACTTGTGTGACTTTTCTAGCCATGAAGGATACTGGGTGGGGAAAGCCTCACTTCGAAGCTGGCGTCAACTAGCACTCGATCAGCTGGATGGAAAGGAAGATGACCCAGATCATACTGATGGGAAAAGCAATGGAGAAGGCCCAAACAATCTACATGCTAAAGGTATTTTTCCAAAAGGGGATTGTTAAGTGTACAGCTATTTCATTGTCCAAGCTAAGCAGGTGATGAGCAGAAATTATGATGGGTGCTTTGCAAATACAAAGCCACTTTCTTGTGGGAAACCTGTGATTGATTTACCTGCAGCATTGTTGTATGCTAGTCTTTTGCAATATGTTTTTCATCAGAGTGTGATGGAAATTTGTGGTAATTTATTGTGACATCCTTCACATGCTGTAGGAATTTGTCCAGGCTTGTTTTGGTTCTGGAGACACGACACGCTAATCATAACACACACATTGGGCCCAAGTTTCCACATGATTCGCGCCTGATTTTTAGGAGCAACTGGTGGAGAACGGACTATTTTAGAAATCGCAATTCTCCACATTTTTTTTTCTGTAGTTCTAGTTAGGTAGAACAGTTCTAGTTTAGAACAGAATTTTTTCTTCAAAAGGGGGCGTGTCCGGCCACTGACGCCTGATTTGAAAGTTTCCACAGTGAAAACGTACTCCAAACTAAAGTAGAATGGAACCAGTGAAGATTTTTGTAGAACTGAAAAACCCTGTTCTACACATTAAAAAATCAGGCGCAGGTTACATATTAGGCGTCCAGAACGAGGTGGGGGGAAGGGAACTCATTAAATTCGACAATAAATCATTATTTATACTTCTACAAATATTATACAAATAAATCCAACCTGAATAAACATTTATAAGCAAAGAAAAGATTAAATAAACCATTTTCCTACCTGTGTGAAAGTGCTTCAGCCAGGGAGAATTCTGCAGCCGTTCGTTGCAGCTGAGCGGGAGGGGGGTGGGGGGAGGGGGGTGAGAGAAAGCCGTTCGTGCCGCTGGGAGGGAGGGAGGGAGGGAAAGAAAGAAAGGAGGAGAGCGAGAGGAGAGCGGGTCTCGGGGGGGAGGGGGGGAGCGAGTGTCGGGTCGGGTCTGGTCGGGGGAGGGGGGGGCGCGAGTGTCGGGTCTGGTCAAGCGGGGAGCAGGAGCTGGCCGTGGGAGGAGCCCCAGTGAGGCCATTGGGCCAGGGCTAGGGGCTGCGTGCTTCGGGCCCCTCCCACACAATTCGGCGCCTGGAGCTACTGCACTTGCGTGCCGACTGTAGCGCGCATGTGCAGAGGTCCCGGCACTGCCCCTCCCACAGCTCGTGCTGACTGCGCCAAGGGCCAGAGGACCTGTAAGTAGGTGCAGACTACCGAGGATTTTTTTAGGCGCGAAAAACGGGCGCCCAGCTCGGAGGAGCGCCCGTTTTTTTTCTTGTGGAAACTTGGGCCCATTATCCTGACGTGTTACTGGATCACAGCCCATGTGACCACCTGCTTCCACCTTGTATAAAGCCTTAGGCTCTGGGTAGTGCTAGTTCAGTTTTCCTCATATTGTCAAAGTCCCCTGCTCCCATCATTGCATTTTCCAAGTCGAGACACTGCCTGCAGCTTTTAGCTCTTTTAAAGAAATATCGGGATAGTTTTAGTGATGTTTGCTCGGGCCCCTTGTCAACCATGTTCCCTTTCACCTCTGAGATGCTCTTGTGGAAACATGGTGTGGACCAACCATTGTTTCTCTGTCAAGGTAGAATCTGCCCGTTTGAAGATGCAAGACAATTTTTTTCAAAAATCCAACGGAATGATGTTCTGACATTCCAGGAAGCAATAAACACCTGAGGCACTAACACAGGCCACTAAAGCCCGTGTTTTAACTTTGCATGTGGGGAGCAAAGCATATGGGAAACTGTGGGGGCCAAAACAGATGGGAAAGTGTCTTGCCCTCTGCAGTGTCGGTTGTGAGCCCCAGTGGGAAGCACTAGCTGGACGGTAGGAAGGAGTGTGGTTTTGGGCAGCAGGATGCTCCTGTTGGGGACCCAGAGGAACTGTCTCCAACAGTCAGGTAAGTGCTTAGGAGGGGATTCAGGAAGGCATTGTGGTTAGGGGACGGAGAGGGTAGCCCAGGATAGGTCAAGCACATGGTTTCCTTGTAGGTCATAGCGGAACATTCCTGCATCTCCTGGCCCACAAGGAACCAGAAAAATACTAAGTATAACTTGTCTTTCTGACCCGAATGCACTTGCTGACAAGTTGATCTAGTGGGGGAGGCCATGATGTTCCCGTGCAGGCCTCGAGTTAAAATTGGAGTCAGACTTCGATGATGTCATTAGCGCCCGACCTACATATTTAACGATGGCCTGCTCTACCTTTCGGCAGGTGTCCTGGTTTCCTGCTCGAAAGATCAGGTTAAAAGTGCAATCCACTACAGCCATTTTACCTGCCCACCCACTTGGTTTCTGTTGGGAGGGCAGGGTTAAAATTGGCCTATATGACTTCTTTGCACAAAAATATTTTTAAAAAGTAATAAATTGTTCTCAAACTTTAAAAAAAAAGTAAAATTTAGGATTTAACCATTCTTGTTCATAGATGTCTTACTGCCACAGCAGCTGAGCTCAGAAACTTTGATCCAGGCTCAATATAAACATATAGTACCTTGGCTGCATCCCATGTTTCCTAACTCTTATCACAAATTAAAATCTACAACAACATTAAAGAACATTGTGTGGGCTTCGATATACTCATGCAGACCCGAGGGAGAAGCATTCCTTTCACTTTGTTAATGTCAGGTTACCGGTAGCTCTATGAATAGTTTAGTCACCCAGTGCTTTTGTAGGGTAGCGATTATTTTAATAAGGAACATCCTTCATACACCACACTCCCAGGTATCTGTTCAGGTGTATCATTTTGAGAACATTAGTGTTGAGTGCTGACTTTATGGTTGGCTTCACTTGAAAGCGAGTTGGTGTAGGTCCTGGTGATGTTCCCAATGTAGGTGTACGAGACCATGTGCAGCACTGCCGATCTGAAATGTGGCATTTTCATGTACGAACTCAGTAAGTAGCTTCCCAGAGCCAGTCAAGGTAGCTGTACTTCTATGGTGTGCACAACTGATGATCCAAAGTAATTGGGTGGCTGTGTGAAGGAGACCATTACTGCTTGAACACCAAAGGATTGTCTCTCTTTCAGAAGAGTCATGATTTTTTCATTATGAAGACATAGGGTTGACCGGGGTGAAGAAGGTCACTTGATTAAAATTACATCACTTTGCAATATTTTTAGAGACCTTGGGAAAAGTACTTATATTTATGCAGCACTTTGTCACGTCAATATCTCAAAACTCTATCACACACAGAATTTCTGTTGGATTGCAGTGAACATGGCAGGCATTGTGCACCAGCAATGTCCCACAGTGAGATGAATGGTTACCTGCTTTTCTGGTGGTATTGGTTGAGGAGGAATGTTTGAAGGACATTGCGAGAACTCCCTCCTCTTTGAATTGTGATATGGAACGTTTTACTACGTCAAAGACGCTGCCCTGAAATTCTGGTCGGAAGCTTTCGAACGAACGCCTCCAACCAGAGAATTTTATGAATTTACCTGGTGGTCCCGGAGGAGCGTGGGATTCCGGTGGGAGGGGTCTTCTCTTCCCACGGAGACGGTGCAGTCACGTGTGACTGCTCAGCCAATCAGGTACAGTATTCCACAGCTTTCTCATTAAAAGCAATGATCACTCCGTATCTACCAGTTCTCATTGCTATTGATGAGAGGGGAAAAAAACACACTAAACACCATAATAAAAAAATAAAAAACACACCTCACATAATTAAAATTAATTGAAATTAAAGTTATTAAATGTCTTAGAGAAAATATATATATTTTAAAGTTTTTTTAATTATAGTTTAATATAAACTTACCTTAGTGGGCAGGGTTTTTAACAATAAAATGTGTTTTTAAATTTTATTTTACAATGTTTTTGTGTGTTTTAAAACTCTTACGCCTGTAAAAGTAGGCTATACGTCTGCTTTTATCAGGCGCAAGAGTTTTCAGGACATTTGCTGGGCAACATATAGGTAAATTCGTATGGACCCGAGGAGGCCGGATTTCCAGGCCATTATATAAATACAAGTTGTTACGAGATCTTTATCATACATCTGAACAGTTGACGGAGATCTTAGTTTAACATCTCCTCCGAAGGACAGTATCTTTGACATTATAGCACTCTGCCAGTACTGTACTGGAGTGCCAGCCTGCATTGTGTGCTGGTGTGGGGCTCAAATCCATAACTTTTGATAGAAGTAAGGTGCTACCAACTGAGCCAAGCTGACATGAATGTTTGTTAGTTGATACTTCTTCCCCATGGGTGTATAAGTTGAAATTTCTTCAAAGAATGAGAAAGAACATATCAATTGCAAAGTACTGTGAATGTTGGAAATCTGAAATAAAAACAGAAAATGCTGGAAACTCTCAGGCCAGACAGCATCTGTGGAGAGAGAAACAGAGTTAATGTTTCAGGTCTGTGACCCTTTGTCAGAACTGGGAAAAGTTAGATGTAACAGTTTTAACCAGGTGCCGAGGCAGGCAAAGGGGTGTGGGAAGGAAAGAACAAAAGACACAGTCTGTGATAGGGTGGGAGGCGGGAGTGGTTAAATGTTTCAAATGGGAATGGCGGAATCATTATCAGCTGCAGTCTGGGAAAAAATAGGGGCAGAGGTTATCATGTATCCTACATGGTTAATGCTTGTACTATCACAAGGTGTGCCACCAGAGGGCACCGCAGTGGGAGACTTGCAGGTTACCTGTACAGGTGTGCCTGGCCTAGTATAAAAGGCAGGCCACCATGTGTGATCCTCACTCTGGAGTTATCAATAAAGGACTAAGGTCACTACAGCTCAAGTACAACACATTGTCTCGTGGAGTCATTATCAGAGCATCCAAAGATATAACACAAGTTATGGTCTGAAATTGTTGAACTCGAGGTTGAATCCAGAAGGCTGTAAAGTGCCTGATCGAAAGATGAGGTGCTGCTCCTCGAGCTTACGTTGAGCTTCGTTGGAACAGTGCAAGAGGCTGAGGACAGAGAGGTGAGAGTGGAGCGTATAATTAAAGTGATAGCATGGGGGTCACCCTTACGGACTGAACGGAGGTGTTCCGCAAAGCGGTCACCCGTTTGGTTTCCCCAAATGTAGAGGAGACCACATCGTAAGCAGCGAATGTAGTATATTAAATTGCAAGAAGTACAAGTAAATCGCTGTTTCTCCTGGAAGGAGTGTTTGGGGCCCTGGATAGTGGGAAGGGAGGAACGTATCAATGGTAGGTAATCTCACGTTATTTTGGAATAAAGCATAGTACATAATTCATACAACTTGCATCCAAAAATGATTTTCAGTTGCCAATAATTTTTTGTTGAAAATTCTAATGTTTGATCTTGGATCAAAAAAAAATTAAGAGGCAGCCATGTGTTGTCTTTAAGGGTATCTGGAAAAGTATAATAAATATTGGTCTTATTAACAGAATATTGTAACAAGGCTTGCACAGATTTGGAAAGTGTCGATTAGAATTCTAACGATAGCTCACTCCCACCTCATTTTAGATCTCTCTGCATATGTTTTTATCCTTTATGATATGCTGTGCTACTCAAGTAAAAAAGATAGCCCATTTAATGTGTACCCATGTGTATTTAGTGTAATTTGACATTTATTTTTGTTGTGTATGTTTTGGGGAAATCATCCAACATTGTAATTTGTTGAAGGGGACGACGAGATAACAGGAGAAAAAGATGATGATGAAGACCTGAACTTCAATGAAGACCTTGTCTGTCCACATGGCAAGTATAAAATGTTTAATGCAATGAAATTCCTTTTACTGTTTTTCTCTTTAATTAACTGGCAACCAAATAATGGGCCGGATCCTGCTAGAGTAGGGCATCCAACGTTAGTTAGATTTTGTTTCTGCACCCTTCTGCTCAAATATTTATTGTACCGTAACTTGTTGAACGTGCAAGCTGTTAACGGCATGGTGAAGTCAACAGGGACCTTAGTGGAAACAGCAGTGTATCTCCTTAACCAATTAGATTAAAGGGTTGAGAAAGAAAGGGCCGAGGAGGAGGAGGGTGATTTTGAGTGAAATCAGGTACAGGAAGAGCAATAAAGAGAGGGAAAGAAAGATTGGATTAAAGAGAGAAATAAGGGACAAAGGAAAAGTACATGTTGTTACAAAGGTTCTTGAACTGTTAATTATCAGACTTAACTTTCCGTGGTGAATTTAATGGGCAATTAATGTGCAAACCAGCAAGTTCTTAAAAAGGGGAGGCTACGGGCGAGATGCCGTTAATGCAAAGCAAATGGCGGAGCAGCGTAAATCAACCAAGTTCTGGAGATTCGCAACTCAGTGACATCAGTCGGTCACTGCTCTAACCTGACTCCACCCTATCTGCGCCAAACCTATCCCACCCTCAACCGTGTCTGTTCCATTTCCTGCATTTTTGCTCTCACCTCTTTGCCCCCCCCCCCTCTCCCAGAACCACGATAGAGTCCCCCTCATCCTCACCTTCCATTCCACCAGCCTCCACATTTAATGGATCATCCTCCGCCATTTCCGCCACCTCCAGCGTGATCCCACTACCAAATGCATCTTCCCTCCCCTCGCACCAAGTCCCATTCACCCATCATCCTGAAGTTCACTGACCTACTTTGGTGCCTGGTTAAGCAATGCCTCGATTTTAAAATTCTGATCCTTGTTTTCAAATCCCACAATGGCCTTACCCCTCCCTATCTCTGACCACCTCCAGCCCTACAACTCTGAGATCTCTGCGCTCCTCCAATTCTGGCCTCTTGCACATCCCTCAGAGATCTCTTCGCTCCACCATTTGTGACATAGCCTTCAGCTGCCTAGGTCCTAAGCTCTGGAATTCCCTCCCTAAACCTCTCCACCTTTTAAAATGCTCCTTAAAACCTACCTCTTTAATCAAGATTTTGATCACCTGTCTTAATATCTCTCTATGTGGCTCGGTCAAATTTTGTTTTAGTGCTCCTGTGAAGCACCTTGGGACATTTTACTACGTTAAAGGCACGATTTAAATGTAAGTTGTTGTATCTCTTAATCTCCTAAATTTGCTGGCCGATTGACACATTAATAATGGCATGTGTCGTTAATGAGCCATTATTTGTCCAGCAAGCTCCAGCCCATTTTAAGAAATTGCACATTTTAATGGCCTTACAGTTTGATTAGGCCTTTAATTATAGATTAAAACTTTATCTGCTTTCCATTGAAAGGTATCATGGGTCCTAATCGCGCAGTTATACTGTGTGGGCCTCTCCAAGAAAACAATTTTTGAGGATGTAACTAGTAGAGTGGACAAGGGAGAACCAGTGGATATGGTGTATTTAGACTTTCAAAAGACTTTTGACAAGGTCCCACACAAGAGATTGGTGTGCAAAATTAAAGCACATGGTATTGGGGGTAATGTATTGACGTGGATAGAGAACTAGTTGACAGACAGGAAGCAGAGAGTTGGAATAAACGGGTCCGTTTCAGAATGGCAGGCAGTGACTAGTGGGGTGCCGCAGGGCTCAGTGCTGGGACCCCAACTCTTTACAATATACATCAATGATTTAGATGAAGGAATTGAGTAATATCTCCAAGTTTGCAGATGACACTAAGCTGGGTGGCATTGTGAGCTGTGAGGAGGATGATAAGAGGCTGCAGGGTGACTTGGACAGGTTAGGTGAGTGGGCACATGCATGGCAGATGCAATATAGTGTGTAAAAATGTGAGGTTATCCACTTTGGGGGCAAAAACACGAAGGCAGAATATTATCTGAATGGCGGCAGATTAGGAAAACGAGAGGTGCAACGAGATCTGGGTGTCATGGTTCATCAGACATTGAAAGTTGGCATGCAGGTACAGCAGGCAGTGAAGCAGGCAAATGGCATGTTGGACTTCATAGCTAGGGGATTTGAGTGTAGGAGCAGGGAGGTCTTACTGCAGTTGTACAGGTCCTTGGTGAGGCCTCACCTGGAATATTGTGTTCAGTTTTGGTCTCCTAATCTGAGGAAGGACGTTCTTGCTTTTGAGGGAATGCAGCGAAGGTTCACCAGACTGATTCCTGGGATGACAGGACTGACATATGAGGAGAGACTGGATTGACTGGGCCTTTATACACTGGAGTTTAGAAGGATGAGAGGGGATCTCATAGAAGTGTATAAGATTCTGACGGGATGGGACAGGTTAGATGCAGGAAGAATGTTCCCGATGTTAGGGAAGTCCAGAACCAGGGGACACAGTCTTAAGGATAAGGGGTAAGCTATTTAGGACCGAGATGAGGAGAAACTTCTTGCATAGAAACATAGAAAATAGGTGCAGGAGTAGGCCATTTGGCCCTTCGAGCCTGCACCACCATTCAATGAGTTCATGGCTGAACATGCAACTTCAGTACCCCATTCCTGCTTTCTCGCCATACCCCTTGATCCCCCTAGTAGTAAGGACTACATCTAACTCCTTTTTGAATATATTTAGTGAATTGGCCTCAACAACTTTCTGTGGTAGAGAATTCCACAGGTTCACCACAACTGGGTGAAGACGTTTCTCCTCATCTCGGTCCTAAATGGCTTACCCCTTATCCTTAGACTGTGACCCCTGGTTCTAGACTTCCCCAACATTGGGAACATTCTTCCTGCATCGAACCTGCCTAAACCAGTCAGAATTTTAAACGTTTCTATGAGATCCCCTCTCATTCTTCTGAACTCCAGTGAATACAAGCCCAGTTGATCCAGTCTTTCTTGATATGTCAGTCCCGCCATCCCGGGAATCAGTCTGGTGAACCTTCGCTGCACTCCCTCAATAGCAAGAATGTCCTTCCTCAAGTTAGGAGACCAAAACTGTACACAATACTCCAGGTGTGGCCTCACCACTTCTTCACTCAGAGTTGTTAACCTGTGGAATTCTCTACCGCAGAGAGTTGTTGATGCCAGTTCGTTGGATATATTCAAGAGGGAGTTCGATGTGCCCTTACGGCTAAAGGCATCAAGGGGTATGGAGAGAAAGTAGGAAAGGGGTACTGAGGTGATGATCAGCCATGATCTTGTTGAATGGTGGTGCAGGCTCGAAGGGCTGAATGGCCTACTCCTGTATCTATTTTCTATGTTTCTATCACCTACCATTTCAGTATGAGCTGAGTATAGTGTAGCTTCAGCTAGGTGCAAAGTAGTGTTTTAGAAGTGCCCAGGTGACCCATTTAACCTGCTGAGGAAATCACAAACTTACATTTCAGTATTCTTACTGTTGAAGCAGACGTCCCAAACTACAATCTTTCAATCCTCATTTGATGCAGGAGTAGTGCCGGAAGAATGGAGGGTTGCTAATGTTATACCATTATTCAAGAAAGGGGAGAGGGATAAACTAGGAAACTACAGGCCCATCAGTATAACATCGGTGGTGGGGAAGATATTGGAAACCATTATCAGGGACAAAATAAACTGAAAGGCATGGGTTAATTAAGGAGAGCCAGAATGGATTTGCTGTAGGCAAATTGTGTCTCACTAACTTGATGAAATTCTTTGATGAGGTAGAAGAGAAGGTTGATCAAGGTAGTGCCGTAGATGTTATATACATGGAATTTCGGAAGACATTTGAAAACGTGCCACACAGGAGGTTTATTAAGATGGAAGCCTTTGGAATTAAGGGGAAAGTGACGGTATGGATACAAAATTGGTTCAGTGACAGGAAGCAAAGGGAGGTGGTGGTGGTTGATGGATATTTCTCAGACTGGGAGGTGGTCTGTAGTGGTGTTCCCCCAGCAACAGTTATGGGTCCATTGCTCTTTCCAATGTTTATAAACGACCTGGACTCGGGTGTAGGAGCAGCATTATAAAGTTAGCAAATTATACGAAACTTAGCAAAGTAATAGATAAGTGATGAGGATAGTTATCGGCTTCAGGATGACAGACAGGACGGTGAAATGGGCAGAAGCATGGCCGATGGCGAAGTGTGAAGTGGTGCACTTTGGGAGAAGTCATATGGAAAGACAGGATACTATAAATGGCACAATTTTGGAAAGTGTAGATGAGCAGAGAGACCTTGGAGTCTATAGACACAAATCCTTAAAGGCGACAGAGCAAGTTGATAAGGTGGTTTAAAAAAGCATATGGTTAGTTGGGTTTATAAATAAAGGTATAGAATATAAAAGCAAAGAGATCAGGCTGGAACTTTATAAATCACTGGTTAGGCCTCAGCTGGAGTATTGTGGACAATCTGGGCCCCGCACTTCAGCAAAGATGTAAAGGCCTCAAGAGAGGGCACAGAGGGGGTTTACTGGGGATGAGGGGCTTCAGTTATGAGGAGAGGTTGGAAAAGTTAGGACTGTTCTCCCTGGAACAGAGAAGGTTAAGAGGTGTCCTAATGGAGGTTTTCAAGCTGATGAGAGGTTTTGATAGAGTAGAGACTGAGAAAAATTATTCCCTCTGGGGAATGGGTCAATAACCAGAGGTCACAGATTTAAAATTATTAGCAAAAAGATCAAGATGGGAGATGACATTTTTTCACTGAGTTTCAGGATCTGGAACGCACTATGTAAAAAGGTGATGGAAGCTGATTCTATAAACAATTCGAAGAGAGTTGGACAGGTACTTGAGGATGAGGAACTTAAAGGGCTACCGACAAAATGCAGGGATATGGGACTAAGCATGACTGCTCTTTCAAAGATCCCGCACAGGCTCGACGGGCCGAATGGCCTTCTATGCTCTAAGTTTCTAAAATTAGCCAGTTGGAGAGCAGGCTTGCAGGCAGCACGTATGCTCAGTGCTCCTTTGTCACTAACTTCAGTCTTACCTGCAGCGATGCGCAGTTGGCAGTCTAACTCCAATCTGCGAGATGTTCAAGAGTGTTGACCAGTAGCTGCAGCTTAAGTGTTTATTTAAAATTTCCAATTGCGCATGGAGTTGAAGCTTACACAAAGTGAAAAAGGTTCCGTTATTTAGGTTCATTATGATTATTTTGACATCCTTGTCATTGACTGACAATAGGTTCACATGTCTTTACAAAAGATCTGTGTTCTACCAGGGAACACTCCAAATAAACTGGGCTGGAAGGTTTTATGTTATGGTTCAGAGGAACATGTCTTTTCAAAATTAAATTAATTACCCCCTTGGATTACAAAGCAAAAACTATAAAATAGGAAATTCGAGCAAGTTTCTTCTTTCACATTCAAACAAAGAGCCTGAATTTTGTAGTATTTTTTTCAATTTTTCACTTTGAAAAGTAGCCTGTGTTAATGTACCTTTATAATTATATAGGGTGGAATGTGTTATATTAGTAAATATATACCTTCGTAAATGAGATTCAGTCTGTAGCACTGGAAAAATACCAGGGGTAAATTTCTGACTTGGCACTGCCAGCAGTGATCCTCGCCCACCAAGAGCGCGTGTCTGAAATGCTGACACGCCGCACACAATTTTTCAACCATTATCTTAAATGTTTGGAACATCACATGCTAAAATTTCTGTGATTTTCCAATCATTTAAATTAATGGGCGGTTGTATGCAATGTGTGCGAATTTCCAATAAATATTTCTATAGTCAGAGCTCCCCTCTGGGAGCACAAAGTAGGAATATTGCCCCTTTAATTGCAAGTTAGTCCTCAAAAAGGATAGTGGATTAGTATTTTCAGTATTAAATATTCCCCCCCCCCCCCCCCCCGAACTAATAGTTTCAAAAATATGATGCAAAAACACTTTACTTTTCAGGAGATAATCTGGTTCAATGCTGAATTTCCTTTCAGGTGACGTGCATTGCAGTTTTCAGTCACACACCAGATGGCTGCTTTAAGAACATAAGAGGTAGGAGCAGGAGCAGGCCACCTGGTCTCTCGAGCCTGTTCCGCCATTTAATAAGATCGTGGCTGATCTGATCATGGATTCAGCTCCACTTCCCCGCCCGCTACCCATAACCCTTTATTTCCCCATCGCTCAAATAATCTGTATCTCCACCTTAAATATATTCAATGAGCCAGCCTCCACAGCTCTCTGGGGCAGAGAATTCCATAGATTTACAACCCTCTGAAGAAAGAAATTCCTCCTCTTCTCAGTTTTAAATGGGCGGCCCTTTATTCTGAGACTATGTCCCCTAGTTTTAGTTTCCCCTTTGAGTTGAAATATCCTCTCTGCATCCACCTTGTCGACCTCCTCATTATCTTATATGTTTCGACAAGATCACCTCTCATTCTTCTGAACCCCAATGGGTATAGGCCCAACCTACTCAACCTATCTTCATAAATCAACCCCCTCATCTCCGGAATCAACCTAGTGAACCTTCTCTGAACAGCCTCCAATGCAAGTATATCCTTCCTTAAATACGGAGATCAAAACTGCACGCAGTGCTCCAGGTGTGGCCTCACCAATACTCTGTTCAGTTGTAGCAGGACTTCTCTGCTTTTATACTCTCTCCCTCTTGCAATAAAGGCCAACTTTCCATTTGCCTTCCTGATTACTTGCTGTACCTGCATACTCTCTTTTTGTATTTCATGCACAAGGACCCCCAGGTCCCTCTGTACTGCAGCACTTTGCAATTTTTCTCCATTTAAATTATAATTTGCTTTTCTATTTGTCCTGCCAAAGTGGATAACCTTACATTTTCCCACATTATACTCCATCTGCCAAATTTTTGCCCACTCATTTAGCCTATCTATTGCAGATTTTTTGTGCCCTCCTCACAATTTGTTTTCCCACCCATCTTTGTATCATCAGAAAACTTGGCTACATTACACTCGGTCCCTTCATCCAAGTCATTAATATAGATTGTAAATAGTTGAGGACCCAGCACCAATCCCTGCGGTACGCCACTAGTTACTGTTTGCCAACCGGAAAATTACCCATTTATCCCGACTCTCTGTTTTCTGTTAGTTAGCCAATCCTCTATCCATGCTAATTAATATATTACCCCCAACTCTGAACTTTTATCTTGTGCAGTAACCTTTTGTGTGGAACCTTATCGAATGCCTTCTGGAAATCCAAATACACCACATCCTCTGGTTCCCCCTTATCCACCCTGCTCGTTACATCCTCAAAGAACTCTAGCAAATTTGTCAAATGTGATTTCCCGTCCATAAAACCATGATCACTCTGCTTAATTGAATTATGCTTTTCCAAATGTCCTGCTACTGCTTCCTTAATACTTTCATAATCTATTTTCCGCCCCTCATTTTTTTAGTCATTCTTTGCTGGCTTTTAAAAGTTTCCCAATCCTCTGGCCTCCCACTAGTCTTGGCCTGTTTTCAATTTGATACCATCCCTTACATAGATGACCTGGAAGAGGGGACAGAGTGTACTGTAATAAAATTTGCAGATGACACAAAGATTAGTGGGAAAGCGGGTTGTGTAGAGGACACGGAGGCTGCAAAGAGATTTAGATAGGTTAAGCGAATGGGCTAAGGTTTGGCAGATGGAATACAATGTCGGAAAATGTGAGGTCATCCACCTTGGGGAAAAAAAACAGTAAAAGGGAATATTATTTGAATGGGGAGAAATTACAACATGCTGCGGTGCAGAGGGACCTGGGGGTCCTTGTGCATGAATCCCAAAAAGTTAGTTTGCAGGTGCAGCAGGTAATCAGAAAGGCGAATGTAATGTTGGCCTTCATTGAGAGAGGGATGGAATACAAAAGCAGGGAGGTCTTGCTGCAACTGTACAGGGTATTGGTGAGGCCGCACCTGGAGTACTGCGTGCATGGTCACCTTACTTAAGGAAGAATATACTAGCTTTGGAGGGGGTACAGAGACCATTCACTAGGTTGATTCCGGAGATGAGGGGGTTACCTTATGATGATAGATTGAGTAGACTGGGTCTTTACTCGTTGGAGTTCAGAAGGATGAGGGGTGATCTTATAGAAACATTTAAAATAATGAAAGGGATAGACAAGATAGAGGCAGAGAGGTTGTTTCCACTGGTCGGGAAGACTAGAACTAGAGGGCACAGCCTCAAAATATGGGGGAGCCAATTTAAAACGGAGTTGAGAAGGAATTTCTTCTCCCATAGAGTTGTGAATCTGTGGAATTCTCTGCCCAAGGAAACAGTTGAGGCTAGCTCATTGAATGTATTCAAATCACAGATGGATAGATTTTTAACCAATAAGGGAATTAAGGGTTACGGGGAGCGGGCGGGTAAGTGGAGCTGAGTCCACGGTCAGATCAGCCATGATCTTGTTGAATGGCAGAGCAGGCTCGAGGGGCTTGATGGCCTACTCCTGTTCCTAATTCTTATGTTCTTATTATGTTCTTATTTCCTTAGATAGTCACGGATGGTTATCCCTTCTCTTAGTCTTTCCTTCTCATTGGGATATATTTTTGTTGCGAGTTATGAAATATCTCCTTAAATGTCTGCCACTGCTCATCAACCATCCCATACTTTAATCTATTTTCTCAGTCCACTTTAGCCAACTCTGCCTTCATACCTTTGATGATGTATATTACAGGTGTGTCCTGACGTGAGGTGAAACCTGAAATGGCAGACATCTGTGGGATGGAAATGTATTAACTAATCTGATGATTCCAGCGAGCGGTCTTTGGAAATGTATACAGATAGGGCAGGGGCAGTATTTTATTCTGGAAGTACTCTATTGTACATTTGTGTTTCTTAATTGCTTCTAACTGCTTTCTTGCACACTTGTTTAATTGTATATTGAGGTGAAGGATTTACATTACAAAGTGATCTTTAAATTGACCACACACACACAGTTTTATCTCATGCTAGCTGGGAAAGTTGAGCCTAAAATTGAAAGAGTTGCGCATTGATGGTTTATGTATTGTGAACTATTTTAGAATTTAATTACTCGGTTTATTTCACCGTGTCACCATGATATCGAAGTCCACTAAAAAATGTGTGGGGCAGAACAAGCACAATAGTAAGAATTCATTATTAGGAATTGTACATTTCTCAATCCTATTCGAAGTACAAAATATGACCGTTAAATGTGCAAAGAATCCAAGAAATGTAAAATATCCATTTTGCCCCAGGATCTGTAGGTGAAACTCCTTTATCTGCTGGCTAGGGAACACCTGAATCTCGGAAGGATTTTGAGGATCAAAAGCACATCGCTGTGTTTGTAATTTAGCTGGATAAACTCAAAGATTTAATAATTCGTAAATCTTTTCAACAGGGGACTTGTGCACATCTGAAACTGAAAGAAGGCTCGTGTCTGATGAAACATGGCATAGACTAAAGGCTTATTTCCCCAAGTCACCCGAATTCGCACATTATCACTCGCCTTGTGTACAGTGTCAGGTAATAGCAATACTTGATTTTAAAAAAAATGAACTTCAGTCTGACTGATAAATGGTATCGCAAAATTGGTTTGTTTGCTTGCATAGCAAGATAGATCATTCCTCGGAACAGGACAACAAAATTCATCAGTCATGTTGGACAGGAAGTCAAAATTGGAAATATCTTCTCTATGTTTACCCTAGACCTCTATCAGGTCACCCTCAGCCTTTTCTTTTCTGTCTGTTCAATCTTTTTTGCACCTTCTCCAGTGCCTCTATATCCTTTCTATAATATGGAGACAGAACTGTGCACAGTACTCAGTGTGGTTAAACCAAGTTCTATACAGTTTAACATAACTTCTCTACTTTTCAATACTATCCCTCTGGAAATGAACGGCAGCACTTTGTTTGCTTTTTTTATGGCCCTATTAACTTGTGTAGCGACTTTGTGATTTGTCTACCCCTCGCTCCCTTTGCTCCTCTACCCTATTCAGACTCATGCTTTCCAAGGTGTATGTGGCCTCCTTATTTTTCCAACCAAAATGCACCACCTCACGTAGGTATATTGAAATTAGTTTGCCATTTATACACCCATTCTGCAAGTTTATTAATGTCATCTTGTATTTTGTCGCAGTCTTCCTCAGTGTTAACTATACCCCCCAAATTGGTGTTGTATATCTATCTAGTAACCACTCTTTCAGTGGTCTTCAGGGACAGTGCATTTCACATCTTCTCAACCATTTTGTGTGAAGAACTTTTTTATGGGCCTGCTGTTGACAAGATTAGTTCTAATTTAAGATTATTTTCCTTTATTCTAGGTTTCCTTACCAGAGAGAAAAATCTTTGCTTGTTATCATGTCACTCTGTAACCTTATCTCTAAATAGTATAATGTGAGTCTCTGATCGTACCGCAGTTCAACAATCACCCTACAGTTATATATTTTATATCTTTGGTGCCACTTCTTCGCTAATTGCTGTATTTTTTGTAGGAAATAAAGTATAATCAAAGGATGCAGTTTTTAATCTTTTGGGAATAGTTGTGTGATAGTGAGCTGCATATAGTTGCATATCATAGAATCATAGAAATCTACAGCATGGAAGGAGGCCATTTCGGCCCATTGTGTTCACGCCGGCGGACCAAGAGCTATCCAGCCTAATCCCACTTTCCAGCTCTTGCTCCATAGCCCTGCACTTAAGTGCACTTCCAAGTTCTAGAATTTTAGAATCAGAATTTTACAGAGCAACAGGAGGCCATTTGCTCAATTATACCTGTGCCGGCTTTTTGGAAGAATTATCCATTTAGTCCCAGTCCCCTGCTCTTTTCCCATACCCTGAAAATGTTTCCTTTTCAAAGTATATATCTAATTTCCTTTTGAAAGTTACTGCTGAATCTGCTTCCGCTACCCTTTCAACAGTGCATTTCACATCATTATTACTCGCTGCGTAAATTAATTCTCGGATGTGCTTATTTGTACTGCAAAAATGGCCACCATTTTCCACCCTTTGTCTATGATTGGTTCCCTTGGAGGATAAGCCACATCCTGAAGTTTTACAGGAATGTGTAACTGGAACCGCCCATTCCAAGGTCTCACTGACTTTGCAAATTGTAACTCGATCCACTTTGACTTTCTGAAGTGACAGAGGAAGAGTTCTCCAGAAGGCAGCAAGGGCCAGCCAAAATGCCTTACCCCAGTCCAAGTGCATCCTCCCCCAGCCAGATGCCTTATCCCAGTGCAAGTGCATTCTTCCCCCCACCCCCCCTCCCCACACCCCCCCCCCCCCCCCTGACCATAGATGAGGCAGGCATTGTGTATGGATTGTTTAGTGGGTATGAAGTGAACAGTGACTGTGCCATGACTTCTGGATATCATGCACTCCAACAATGTCCCTTGTAGGGGGTTGGAAGAACATGACCTGTCTTGCCCGAGTTCCCTGTCTCCCCTCCAACCTCCCCCCACCCCCGTCTCCTTCATCTTCCCCCCGCCCCAGTTTCCTTCATCTCTTCCCCCTCCCCCACCCCGGCTCCTTTTTCCCCTCGCCACCGTTTCTGTTGTTTCCCCCCCCCCCCCCCACCCCCAGCACTTCTCTCTTCTTCCACCCTCCCCCGCCCCAGTCTCACTCCCCCCCACCCCAGCCCCTCTCTCTCCACCCCGCGCCCCTCCAGCCCCTCTCTCTCTCTCTCTCTCTCTCTCTCTCTCACTCTCCTCCCCCCCCCCCCTCAGCCTCTCTCTCTTTCCCACCCCACCCCAAAAGCCCCGCTCTCGCTCTCGGCCCACCGTCGCTTCTCTGCTCGCCACTCTCGGCCCTAGGCCTGCCGGAGGGAGGAAGAGTCGGTGGGGAGGGAGGGAGAATCTGGGGGGGAGGGGTGTGGAGTCGAGGGAGGGATAGGGGCAGGGGGGAGAAGGAGGAGGTAGAGTCGGGGAAGGAGGGAGAGTTGGGGGGGGAAGGTGGGAGAGGCAGGAGGGGGAGTTGGGATGGGTGGGGGCAGGAGGGAGAGTCGAGGTGCAGGAGGGAGAGTCGGCTGGGGGGGTGGCAGGAAAGGAGGGAGAGTTCGGGGGAAGGTGGGAGAGGCAGGAGGGAGAGAGGGAGAGTCTGGGGGGAGGGGGGCAGGAGGGAGAGTCTTGGTGCGGGGGGGGGGGGGGGGAGAAATGAGGGAAGAGGAGAAGAGAGTCAGCGGTGGGGGGGGGGTGGGGGTGAAGAGAGGGGAGAGGGCCGGGGCCTGAGTGGGGGAGAGAGTTGGAGCCTCAGGTCCTGCTTCTCGGCACCATGTGGAGGGAATGATTTGGGGCCGGGAGGGCGGGGGAGCTGGGCGGGGCGGGGGGGTGGGGGGGGGTGGGTGCTGAGGGCTTGACAGACACATGTATGTCCAAAAAAGGGCAGTAAAAAAAGTGAATGGGGGGGGGGGAGGGGGGCTAGATCGTCGCATATCTATCAAAAAAAAGTGCAGTACAAATAGTTACACTGAAAATTCTCCTTTTGCCAGATACCTTAAATCTGTGGCCTCTGATTATCAACTCTTCTGTCACTGGAAACAGTTTCTCATTCTTTACTCTGTCAGAACCCTTCATGATTTTGAACACATCTATTAAATCTCCCCTTCACCACCTCTGCTCTAAGGAGAACAAATCCAGCTTCTCCAGTCTCTCTGCATAACTGAGCTCCCTCATGGTACTGTTCTAGTAAATCTTCTCTGCACCCTCTCCAAGGCCTTGACATCCTTCCTAAAATGTGGTGCCCAAACTGGGCACAATGCTCCAACTGAAGCATAACCAGTGGTTTATAAAGGTTTAGCATAACTTTCTATGTCTAACTGCAAGCTTTTTGTTTTGTGGAGAAGGTATTAGAAAAGGAGGGTGAGGAAAATGAGACCCTGAGCAAGATGATGGCAAATGAGCAGAAATCAGCACTTCTATGTCTTTTTCAAGATAAAAACAGACCGCTGCTAATCAAATGGCCTGAGGTGAGAGGGTTTGATGAGATGTTCCTATTTATTAACTATTCAATCATGAATACAATTGAAAATTATGCATATTTCTGGTAAGTGAAATATTGGTACAGTTCTTAATTGTGCAACTACAATTGCTTGCCAGCTTGGAGTAGCCTCTCGCATTCCACTGTCGCAGTGTTGTAATGGCGCATGGCCAGAGGCTTGGCATTTGCTGCTGTCCTGAGAGTCCTGTTAGAGGAGGAGGTTGTGGGATTATGCGAGGGGAACTGATATAGTCGTAGTGCAAGATGCCAAGTTAGAACTCCTCTTAACCAGAGAACATTGTGACAGATTATTTATGTTTTGAGAGTGGAGTGTGCTGGTGCCAAGGGTGGGCAAGGAAGAACAGGCAGAGGAGTTCTGTGTGTTACCTTGCCTGCCCTGCAGAGGATGTGGAACCATTTGTGGTACTGTCCTGCGGGTCAGGGAGTTGGCACCCAGTGCCACCTCCCTCCTGTTGACAGGATTACTATTTGAGTGGCTTGGTGGCACCCACACCCAAGTTTTTTTCACCTGACTTCACTCCTTCCAAGCGAGCTTGTAGATGTGAATGACTGAAGTTCTGCATTCTTCTTCTTCTGGTTAGGTGCCGTGCCCTGCTGCCTTGCTTCTGGTATTGCTGATGTTCAACTCCCCCAGAAATATTCATAGGGCAAATGGTGAAGTTATGAGAGTGAAATGAGAGATCCCAGCACTGTTCTTAGCTGGTTCCCCGGTCTGCTGCTGAAGTGCACAGGCTGAACAGTGTTTGTAAAGGCTGCAAGGAGGTTCCATACAATTTCACTACTTACACCCATTTTGCGCAAGGTTTCTGACGATGCCTACTGCGGATGAACAGATCCACAAAACCTGTGGGTAACTCCCTCTACAGACCATGGATAGGCGCAACACTTTTTTCAAAGGTGTAACACCTGTGTAATTCACTTCAACTGGTATGGGGCTCAAATACTCATCCTTTTAATGGATAGGTGAGAGTGTTACCAACTGAGCCTAACGGCTGCACCCTTTTTCCTTAAAATGGAAAGGAAAACCTAGGAGGAATATTTCCTTTCCTCCCTCTTCCCTCTTCCTCCGCCCCAAATCCTACTACTGAAAAATAACGTTGCTGTATGAAATGTCAACTTCCACCTTAGTGGAGTTACTGCAGGATGTACCCAAGATCAGCTTCTGGTGTGTGATATTTATTTCACATTATAGAGAGAGGATACTTCATACTGAAGATACCCTCTCCCAATCTCTTTCCTTTTCCTTGAATGACGATGACTTCATTCTACCCCATCTGCTCTATCGGGTTGACGTAAAAGATCCCATGGCATTATTCGAAGAACAACAGGGGAGTTATCCCGGTGTCCTGGCCAATGTTTATCCCTTGAGCAATATCACTAAATTAGATTATTTAGGCATCACATTGCTATTAGTGGGACCTTGGCTGCTGTGTTTCCTACATTACAACAGTGACTATACTTCAAAAGTATTTCACTGGCTGTGAAACACTTTGGAATGTCCTGAGGTTGTGAATTATGTAAATGGAAGACTTTTTCTTTCAAGTGAACAGTATATTAGAATAAAGGATTACTTTATGTGTATGAAAATCTCCAGCAAACTGGTCAGTAGATGCACAGTAATCTTGGGAATGTTGGTCCTTTTCCAGATATTAGATGCCAGTAAATACAGGGTGTATAATTGGTTGAGGTAAAATGGAGCTCATTACCTGATGAAAGGCTTGAAAAAGCTTGTGAAGAATGGCATTGAAAGTTGGGCTGGTTCTGTTTGGAGAAGAAGGGATTTCTTGATTTGAACTTTTGAAGATTACGAAGAGGATTGAACAAGTTGGTTCAGACACATTGCTCATTGTGCCTTAGGATTCAAGTATCGGAGCACGAATGTAAAAATTACTTCAGAATAGGAGTCTGGTAGCACTTCCATTTAAGAAAGGATAATGTGAATAAATTACCAGAGCTGATTATTAAATGTGGTTGAGGCAACTAGATGCGTTTCTGGAGAGAGGAGGGCGGGGGGAATAGGCCAATCGGGAAGGCAGTGTAGCTGATGCTATTCTAGGATTTAACAACACGGTGAAGAGAAGGTCTGGGGTTTGACAAAAATAATGGGAGGGTGAAATGTGGGGTTTTGCTCAGTGGTGGATTGTTACAAAAATAACGTATTAAAAAGATGGACAGGAACGGGCTGATGGCAAATTGCTTGTTCATGGGCTACCCGATATTCTTGTGTGGCCAGTTTTGTGGAGCACAAGAGCATCCTGCAGGGACATGGGACTGATGTTTCCTCTTGTGAAGAGGCACTGGCCTCTGCTTGTCACCACGCACTATGGCAAAGTTATTGAGTACTCATAATGTGGCGAACTGACATAACACCGTGTTCAACCAGGGATCAGCGGGGTTTCAAGGAACAATAGAAATGTTGGCAATAACATTGATTAGTTGCAGTATATCACCAAAGAAAATTTTTTTTAATTGTTTTGAAATAGTTAGGACTGCTAATAAAGTTTTTTTGAAATACAGCCTAATTTCTCATGCATTTCGGTGCTCGCTGCTTACCATATGGATCGGTGCTGGGGCACCAGCTATTCACAACCTATATCAATGATTTGGATGAGGGGACCAAATGTAATATATTCAAGTTTGCTGATGATACAAAGCTAGGTGGGAATGTAAGTTGTGAGGAGGATGCAAAGAGGCTTCAAGGGGATATAGACAGGCTAGGCGAGTGGGCAAGACCATGGCAAATGGAATATAATGTGGAGAAATGTGAAGTTATCCACTTTGATAGGAAGAATCGAAAAGCAGAGTTTTTTAAATGGTGAGAGATTGGGAAATGTTGGTGTCCAGAGGGACCTGGGTGTCCTTGGACACTAACCACTGAAAGTTAACATACAGGTACAGCAAGCAATTAAAGCAAATAGTATGTTGGCCTTTATTACAAGAGGATTTGAGTAAAGATGTCTTACTGCAAATATAATGTGGCCCTGGTGAGACCACACCTGGAGTATTGTGGTCTCCTTACCTAAGGAAGGATATACTTGCCATAGAGGGAATGCAACGAAGGTTCACCAGACTGATTTCTGGGATGGAAGTGGGGCGATTATCCTATGAGGAGAGATTGAGTAGACTAGGCCGATATTCTGAAGAGTTTAGAAGAATGAGAGGTGATGTCATGTCATTGAAACATACAAAATTCTTACAGGGCTTGACAGGGTAGATGCAGGGAGGATGTTTCCCCTGGCTGGGGAGTCTAGAACCAGGGGTCACAGTCTTAGAATAAGAGGTCGGCCATTTAAGACTGAGGTGAGGAGAAACTTCTTCACTCAGAGGGTGGTGAGTCTTTAGAATTCTCTACCCCAGAGGGCTGTGGAGGCTCAGTCTTTGAGTGTGTTCAAGACAGAGGTCAATAGATTTTTAGATCCGATGGAGAATCAAGGGATATGGGGATAGTGCACGAAAGTAGAGTTGAGGTCGAAGATCAGCCATGATCTCATTGAATGGCAGAGCAGGCTCGAGGGGCCGAATGGCCTATTCCTACTCCCAATTCTTTTGTGATCAGAATATGATGCTTGAAAACTGCTTTGACTGACTGACTTGGTTCCATAAATATATAGGTTTTTATTTACAATTCCTTAATGTATGTTTTCCAGGAGACTGATGTTCTGTACGTTGTTTCCCAGTTTTTTGTAGAAGAATGGAAAAAGTTTATCAGGTGACTTTTTGTTTTATTTTTATATAATTTCTGCTGTGTTATTTAGTTATACTTTGGCTGTTCCAAAGAAATCAAGTGAGATTCTAAACTGCTGTGTGCATTTTTTGGGAGTGGGGGAATGAATTACAGTTCTTCAGTTATTGGTCGGGTATAATTGAACTTTGGCCTTTCTTTGAAAATGGTTTTCTCATTCATCAACTCCACATACAAACAGCAAAATCCCCCTGGAATGCTGCCTCCCTATAAGAATTTAGTCACAAAGGGGAAATAAAAGCAAAACTTCATCCCGACCCTTGTTGCATATTGGGCCTTGTTCTAGGATTGCACTTTGATACTCTTTCTCCTGTTAGCAGCAACACCAAGAATAAGTTGTCCAAATCTTTGTGGTTAAATTATTTTAATTGCCATTGTTCCTTTGCAATCTTTTTAAAGTTTACAATCTGTTCAGAAGTCTGCAGCAAACACTGCCAAAGTTGATTTCAGAGTACATTTTATTCCAAGTATTTTTGGTCAATAAACTTTCCTCCAGTCTGTTTGTTTGCTTTGCTTAATGCTATCAGTCAGATTCTAGACGGACAAGTTCCCATATGCTCTCTCTGATGACAACTGGTCCTTGTATTTTCTCCCAACATTGTTTAATTTCCAGACGAGCAGTGTTAATTCTGGCTATCCAGTAAGTCCAATTATGGATTGCTTAAAGTGCCATTTAAAAATTCATACTGAGGAATCCAGCTCGGGAACCAAATGTTGCATGGAGTATTTCACAGAGCACTTCAATTTTGTATTTGGTTATCCAGCTCTTAACTAACTGTCTATAATACCTCTCGATCTTACAAAAACCTGGATCATGTTCTGACTGTCTCCCCTCTCAGGAAAACACATTCAGCACTGGGCATCTCTTCCCACCAAGAGCCTTTAATGCCCAGAATCATATGGTCACTCTTCCTGAACTCTGTCCAAAACTGATGTGTGCACCATTCAATAAGATCATGGCAGATCTTCCACCTCAATTCCACTTTCCTACGCTATCCCCATATCCGTTGACTTCCTTAGTATGCAAAAATCTAGCGATCTCTATCTTGAATATACTTAATAACTGAGCATCCACAGCCCTCTGGGTTAGAGAATTTTAAAGATTCATCACCCTTTGAGTGAAGAAATTTCTCTTCATCTCAGTCCTAAATGGCCAACCCCTTATTCTGAGACTGTGACCCCTGATTCTAGAAAGAGGGGCCAAATTTCCACACACATTCTGTTAAACTTGACTACTTCAACTCGTTCCTGGCTGGCCTCCCACATTCTACACGATGTCTGCACCTGGGCAGGACCGGAACCAATGTCCTAGGGGGAGTGTTTGCTAGTGCTGTTGGGGAGGAGTTAAACTAATATGGCACGGGGATGGGAACCTATGCAGGGAGACAGAGGGAAACAAAATGGAGACAAAAGCGAAAGACAGAAAGGAGATGAGTAAAAGTGGAGGGCAGAGAAACCCAAGGCAAAAAACAAAAATCGGCCACTGTACAGCAAAATTCTAAAGGGTCAAAGTGTAATAAAAAGGCAAGCCTGAAAGCTCGGTGCCTCAATGCGGAACCCAGGAGAGGGCTCTGAGCTAGTTAGAGTGGGTGAGAGCTCAGATGAACAGGACTCCAAGAAAGAATGCAAAAGGCAGCAGGCAACAGAGCAGAGTAGCACTGGGGTAAGTGTAAACCACAAGGTGATAGGAAGGGACAATATGTCTGAATATAAAGGGGTTGCAGGAGGGGTCAAAACTAAAAATCATGGTTTAAAAACTAGTATTAAAATACTCTACCTAAACGCACGCAGCATTCGAAATAAAGTAAATGAGTTGACGGCACAAATCATTACAAATGGGTATGATTTGGTGGCCATTACAGAAACGTGGTTGCAGGGGGGCCAAGACTGGGAATTAAACATACAGGGGTATCTGACGATTCGGAAAGATAGACAAGAAGGGAAAGGAGGTGGGATAGCTCTGTTAATAAAGGATGATATCAGGGCAGTTGTGAGAGACGATATTGGCTCTAATGAACAAAATGTTGAATCATTGTGGGTGGAGATTAGAGATAGTAAGGGGAAAAAGTCACTGGTTTATAGGCCCCCAAATAATAACTTCACGGTGGAGCAGGCAATAATCAAGGGAATAATGGAGGCATGTGAAAAAGGAACGGCAGTAATCATGGGGGATTTTAACCTACATATTAATTGGTCAAATCAAATCGCACGGGGTAGCCTTGAGGAGGAATTCATAGAATGCATATGGGATTGTTTCTTAGAACAGTATGTTACAGAACCTACAAGGGAGCACGCGATCTTAGAATCTGGTCCTGTGTAATGAGACAGGAATAATAAACAATCTCCTAGTAAAAGATCCTCTCGGAATGAGTGATCACAGTATGATTGAATTTGTAATACAGATTGAGGGTGAGGAAGTAGTGTCTCAAATGAGCGTGCTATGCTTAAACAAAGGGGACTACAATGGGATGAGGGCAGAGTTAGCTAAAGTCGACTGGGAACACAGACTAAACGGTGGCACATTTGAGGACTTTTAAGGAGCTCTTTCACAGTGCTCAACAAAAATATATTCCAGTGAAAAAGAAGGGCGGTAAGAGAAGGGATAACCAGCCGTGGATAACCAAGGAAATAAAGGAGAGTATCAAATTAAAAACCAATGCGTATAAGGTGGCCAAGGTTAGTGGGAAACTAGAAGATTGGGAAAATTTTAAAAGACAGCAAAGAATGACTAAGAAAGCAATAAAGAAAGGAAAGATAGAGTACGAAAGTAAACTTGCGCAAAACATAAAAACAGATAGTAAAAGCTTTTACCGATATATAAAACGGAAAAGAGTGACTAAAGTAAATATTGGTCCCTTTGAAGATGAGAAGGGGGATTTAATAATGGGAAATGTGGAAATGGCTGAGACCTTAAACAATTATTTTGCTTCCGTCTTCACAGTGGAAGACACAAAAACCATGCCAAAAATTGCTGATCACGGGAATGTGAGAAGGGAGGACCTTGAGATAATCACTATCACTAGGGGGGGTAGTGCTGGACAGGCTAATGGGACTCAAGGTAGACAAATCCCCTGGTCCTGATGAAATGCATCCCAGGGTGTTAAAAGAGATGGCGGAAGTTATAGCAGATGCATTCGTTATAATCTACCAAAATTCTCTGGACTCTGGGGAGGTGCCAGCGGATTGGAAAGCAGCTAATGTAACGCCTCTGTTTAAAAAAGGGGGCAGACAAAAGGCAGGTTAGTTTAACATCTGTAGTGGGGAAAATGCTTGAAGCTGTCATTAAGGAAGAAATAGCGGGACATCTAGATAGGAATAGTGCAATCAAGCAGACGCAACATGGATTCATGAAGGGGAAATCATGTTTAACTAATTTACTGGAATTCTTTGAGGATATAACGAGCATGGTGGATAGAGGTGTACCGATGGATGTGGTGTATTTAGATTTCCAAAAGGCATTCGATAAGGTGCCACACAAAAGGTTACTGCAGAAGATAAAGGTACGCGGAATCAGAGGAAATGTATTAGCATGGATAGAGAATTGGCTGGCTAACAGAAAGCAGAGTCGGGATAAATGGGTCCTTTTCGGGTTGGAAATCGGTGGTTAGTGGTGTGCCACAGGGATCGGTGCTGGGACCACAACTGTTTACAATATACATAGATGACCTGGAAGAGGGGACAGAGAGTAGTGTAAAAAAATTTGCAGATGACACAAAGATTAGTGGGAAAGCGGATTGTGTAGAGGACACAGAGAGGCTGCAAAGAGATTTAGATAGGTTAAGCGAATGGGCTAAGGTTTGGCAGATGGAATACAATGTCGGAAAATGTGAGGTCATCCACCTTGGAAAAAAAACAGTAAAAGGGAATATTATTTGAATGGGGAGAAATTACAACATGTTGCGGTGCAGAGGGACCTGGGGTTCCTTGTGCATGAATCCCAAAAAGTTAGTTTGCAGGTGCAGCAGGTAGTCAGGAAGGCGAATGGAATGTTGGCCTTCATTGCGAGAGGGATGGAGTACAAAAGCAGGGATGTCCTGCTGCAACTGTATAGGGTATTGGTGAGGTCGGAGTACTGCGTGCAGTTTTGGTCACCTTACTTAAGGAAGGATATACTAGCTTTGGAAGGGGTACAGAGACGATTCACGAGGCTGATTCCGGAGATGAGGGGGTTACCTTATGATGATAGATTGAGTAGACTGGGTCTTTACTCGTTGGAATTCAGAAGGATGAGGGGTGATCTTACAGAAACATTTAAAATAATGAAGGGATAGACAAGATAGAGGCAGAGAGGTTGTTTCCACTGATCGGGGAAACTAGAACTGGGGGAGCACAGCCTCAAAATACGGGGGAGCCAATTTAAAACTGAGTTGCGAAGGAATTTCTTCTCCCAGAGGGTTGTGAATCTGTGGAATTCTCTGCCCAAGGAAGCAGTTGAGGCTAGCTCATTGAATGTATTCAAATCACAGATAGATTTTTAACCAATCAGGGAATTAAGGGTTACGGAGAGCGGGCGGGTAAGTGGAGCTGAGTCCACAGCCAGATCAGCCATGATCTTGTTGAATGGCGGAACAGGCTCGAGGGGCTAGATGGCCTACTCCTGTTCCTAATTCTTATGTTCTTATGTAAACTTGAGGTCCTCCAAAACGCAGCAACCCGTGTCCTAACTCGCACCAAGTCACGATCACCCATCACTCCTGTGCTTACTGACTGACATTGGTTCCCGATTAAACACGTCTCGATTTCAAAATTCTCATCCTTGTTTACACATCAGTCCATGGCCTTGCCCCTCCCTATCTCTGTAATCTTTTTCAGCCTCACAACCCCACAAGATGTCTGCGCTCCACAAATTCTGCCCTCTTGAGCATCCCTCATTATAACTGCTCAACCATCGGTGGCCGTGCCTTCAGCTGCCTGGGCCCCAAGCTCTGGAAGTCCCTCCCTTAAACCTCTCCGCCTCTCTATCTCTCTTTCCTCCTTTAAGACGCTCCTTAAATCTACCTCTTTAACCAAGCTTTTGGTCATCTGCCTTAATTTCTTTTTTTGTGGCTCGGTGTTAAATTTATCTGTTTTGTCTTATAACACTGCTGTAAAGCGCCTTGGGACGTTTTACTGCGAAAGGCGCTATATAAATAAAAGTTATTATTATTATAACTCTGCTCAGAATCTGGTAGAACAGCTCGGAGCCCAGATATACCGGGTCCCTACCCAAGTTGGGAAATCTTTCTTGCCTTTGTATGGGGCAGAGCCTTTGCCTTCTTACAAAGCTAACCATGTCAGTGATGACAAAGCCGGGGGGGCTTCTTAAACTGGGAGTTGCTGTTCTCTCGTGGGGGGGGGGGGAAGAAGGTTGGCACTCAAGCTTCTGACAATGTAGCAGGTAGGTGCCCATACTGGTGTGGGCAGCTGCTGGCCCCATGCTAATGAGTTGTCTTCTCACTGATCCCACAAAGGGCACTGCTGTGCATAATCTTGGTGTAACTGCCAGAATTGCGGCCCAAGTGTGCCCCAAATTGCTCAGTGAACTAAATAAGGTCACGATGATCTACATGTAACCTTAAAATAAGTTGGGTCAACTTGTCCTCCAATGATGCATCTCAGTCTTTAATCAGATTTGTTGATGAAGCTTAATATTGATTGTTGACCCTTGCATCATTAACTCCTGCACCGTTAGCTCTGGAGATTTATCCTTGGCCCCCTTCTATTTCTCATCTACTTGCTGCCCCTTGGCAACATCATCTGGAAACTCATCAGGTTTCACGTGTGCTGATGACATTCAGCTCTGTCTCACCACCACCCCTCTTGACTCCTCCGTTGTCTGATTTGTCATGCTGTTTGGATGACACCCAATATTGGATGAGCAGAAATTTCCTCCAGCTAAATATTGGGAAGACTGAAGCCATTGTCTTTGGTCCCCGCCACAAATTCCATTCCCTGCTCACTGTTTCCATCCCTGCAAACCGTCTGAAGCTGAGCCAGACAGTTTGCAACCTTGATGTTGTGATTGACCACATATCCGTTCCATCACAAAGACTGCCTACTTCCACCTTCGCAACATCGCCCAATTCTGACCCTGTCTCAGCTCATCTGCTGCTGAAACCCTCATCCATGCCTTTATTACCTCTAGACTTGACTATTCTAAAGCTCTCCTGGCCGGCCTCCCATCTCCCACCCGACGTAAACTTGTGCTCATCCAAAACTCTGCTGCCGGTATCTTAATTCGCAGCAAGTCTCGTTCACCCATCACCCCTGTGTTTGCTGACCTACCATTTTCTCCCGGTCTGACAATGCCTCAATTTTAAAATCATCAACCTTGTTTTCAAATCCCTCCATTGCCTTGCCCCTCCCTACCTCTGTGACCTCCAGCCCTACAAGTCTTTGAGATCTCTGCACTCTCTCAATTCTTGCCTCTTGCGCATCCCTAAATTTAATCGCTCCATCATTGGCGACCATGCTTTCAGCTGCCTTGCCCTAAGCTCTGGAATTCCCTCTCTAAACCTCCCCGCCTCTCTACCCCTCTCTCTCCTCCTTTAAAATGCTCCTTAAAACCTACCTCTTTGACCAAGCTTTTGGTCATCTGTCCTGATAACTCCTTCTGTGGCACAGTGTCAAAAATGTTTTTATTGATGACGCTCTTGTTGTAAAAGTAATATTCATAAAATACTGGTGCATTTTCCCTACTTTGGATGTTAGACTGATTGACCTGCACTTCCAGGATTATGTCATTCCATCTTTGAACGCCAAGTATAACTTTTGCTATTTTCTAGTCTTACGTTACAACCTCCTATTCTTTATGAAGCTTATTAAAAATAAATTTCTTACTTCCTTGAAAATTTTTAGATGTCACGTGTCCTATTCTGCAAGCATGTATTTTATTGACCTTTACGTACATTATAAAGTTTCCTGTAACAAAATGAAGTAATCTGAAATTTGTTCTGTCTTTGTTATTGGACAGTGATGTGAATACATTGACTTCTTCCTGACCCTTTATTACACTTCTGCTGAGTTATCTAATCTTTAGAACCACCCCATCTTCTAATTCGACTGATGCACATTGTTCTATCATTGTTTAGATCAACCAAGGAAGATTTAAGCTCATTCATACTCCTAGAGGGGCAACATGCATACTCTCTTACTTCCAGGGTAGCTATACAGACTAATCTGTGTGCTCACACAAAGCATGTCCTTATCTTCACGGTGATAGTGTTCCTGTGCTCCAAACTGGATTCCAAATTAAATCCCAGACTATCATGACTCCATTTTATGTGGGGCTTTAATATGATTTATTTGTATGTGGAGTTATAATGAAAGGAATATTATTAAAATTACATACCATTGGTATATTGTGTCTCATTTTTGATGGTAGTTCACTTCCACATACAAGGCTTCCTCCTTATTTGCCTCTGTGTAACTCGGTACACTGGAAAGTTTCCTGTTTTTGTGTGTTCAATTCCTCACTACATCAATTAGGTCTCCTTGCTGCCGCTTCTTTTAAAAAGAACTATATTACAGTTCCAGAACATGCCCCTATATGCAGCAGGGGTGGAGAAGGACTGTGTGACCAGTAAGGCACCCAAACGTTAATGGGAAAGTGTTGCTGTGCTTTTACCTTCATTTGGATGATGGACATTTCATTTGTATGTGGAGGTTGAGCTACCTTCAAAGAATGAGGAAGACAATATTTATGGTAAGCAGTCTTGACACTTTGGATAAGTTCATATACATAGTTCATTAATATGTAAGTACACTTGCAACCAAAATCAGTTGGCCACTGTAAGGACTGGAGACAGAGTCCATTCACCGAGTGTTTTCACAGTCCTTTCACTGTTTGTTTTATGGTGGGACCATTCGTAAATAATTAGCCCAGTAAATCCATGAAAATGTACATTAAACACTTGCTGTAGTGCTGCAGTTACATGCTGCAAGTGGAATTATATAAGTGTGGTAGTTGATTATTCCAGTGTAGTATTGATTGGCCCAACATTTTTGCTCCTCCCCTTTTCCCACCTTCCATGAATGACCCAATATGTTATACAAAATGATGAATCAGGCGTTTTTTAAAAATTCTATCTAAAATTAATTGATGTATTACAAGAGTTGGATTGGAAACATACAATCTTAAGCACAAGCATTAAGCAAAGATGTGAACATTGAAATACAAATGCTGAAATGTTCATTCCCTCTCCCCCTCCCCCTCCCCCTCCCCACCAACACTGCAGAAGAATGGGGTGAAGAGGGGTTACAAGAGGAGTAGAAGGATAAACATCACACTTCAGTAATTCATAGGAACTGAGAAATAACATACAAATAAACAATTGTTCTGTGCACTGTTGGCTTTGTTTGCTTCGATCGAAGTCTACCCTGATCAATTAGTTATCATTTTT
The DNA here is from genome assembly GCF_044704955.1 of Pristiophorus japonicus. Classification (NCBI taxonomy): domain Eukaryota; kingdom Metazoa; phylum Chordata; class Chondrichthyes; family Pristiophoridae; genus Pristiophorus; species Pristiophorus japonicus. The sequence continues at coordinate 63,684,734 of NC_091994.1, forward strand.
GAAGTGTGACGGCTTGGTTGTGGGGTAGGAAGGCCAACTCAAGGTCTAATAGAAATTCGTGATTGAATACCATCGAGAACCTTGGGAAACATTGAGGGAATGTTGATGGAGCTTGTACCAGAGGTATGTTGCTGTTGGTGAGAGCTGAGCAGTTATGGCTCAGCTAGACTGGCAAGTGGCTAGTGCAGCAACAGCCCTGGCATCAGTCGTGATGCTACATAGGTAGTATGGGGTGTCATCAATAACGCAATATCAATACACACAAAGCGCTGTTTTTGACAAGGAAGTTGCAGGACCCAAGGCAGAAGAAATCACTTTGGGATACATTCTGAACATTGGCCTTGATATAATGTCTCCAGTTTAATAATGTTCTAATTCAGAGGGGAAATGATCACCCTCAGAGTAAAAAGTTGTACTTCATTGTAGAATGTGTTACATTGCTATAAATCCCTCCCCTGTGCTTTCATTTGGTTCTGTTTGCTGAAGGAAGCCGACGAAATGCAGTCCTGTATCATCTGTGGGCAACAATGCACTTCTCTGTCCGCACGGAGGTCTCATGTTTACAGCAGAGTCGATGACCAAAGAGGATTCAAAACAGTGAGTCTTATTCCATCGTTTTCATAATTCGTGCCTGCAGAGGCTCAAACATATCATCCCTTTTTAGACAGCTCAGTAAGTTATGTTTCCAATATATTTAAGTATTATTTTCTTAATAAATATGTGTTTCATTGAAAAGTGATAAACGAAGACAATGAGTAGTTACCTCCTCACTTGTTCCGTCGCCACGTGCAAAAAAGATACTACTACCATCACATGGAGGAGAATCTCCAGCAGGCTGAAATACAAAGGGGAGGAAGTTACCCTTGAGTTGGTTAGAGCCCTGGTAAGAACTCATCTGGAGCACTGTGTTCAGTTCTGGGCAGCACACCTCAGGAAGGATATATTGGCTTTGAAGGGGGAGCAGCGCAGATTCACAGAATGATACCGGGACTTAGAGGGTTAAGTTATAAGCACAGGTTGCATTTCCTTGAGTTTAGAAGATTGAGGTGTTTAAAATGTTAAAAGGATTTGATAGGGTAGTTTTCCTCTGGTGCGGGAATCAAGAACAAGGGGACGTAATCTTAAAATTGGCTGGACCATTCAGGAGAAAAATCAGGAAGCATTTTTTCACACAGGGTATTGGAACGCAGTGCTCCAGATGAGTTCTTACCAGGGCTCTAACCAACTCAAGGGTAACTTCCTCCCCTTTGTATTTCAGCCTGCTGGAGATTCTCCTCCATGTGATGGCAGTAGTATCTTTTTTGCACGTGGCGACGGAACAAGTGAGGAGGTAACTACTCATTGTCTTCGTTTATCACTTTTCAATGAAACACATATTTATTAAGAAAATAATACTTAAATATATTGGAAACATAACTTACTTTCTCCAAAAGTCTATGGACACTGGGGATAAATGGACCGTTCAAAGCTGAGCTCGATAGATTTTTGTTAGCTCTGGATATCGAGGGATACGGAGCAAAGGCTGGTAACTGGAGTTAAGGTGCAGATCAGCCATGACCTAATTGAATGTTGGAACAGGCTCAAAGTTCCTCTGTTCCTAGCTACTCATCCACTCCAGGCTTTGTTCAGAGCTGTGCTGGAGTTCTTTTTTCCTCCTTGGCAGGAATCCTAGATGTTCATATTTTCCCTTCTGCTATAAATCAGTAATTTAATTATATGCAGGCCCAACAGTTGTTGTGCACCAGTCTTTTCTGAAAGATGTGTGTTTTAAGTTTTCACAATCAGCAACTTTGTCCTTGGCTAATATGTACCTTACCTCAGAATCGACCTACTCCCTTAGCTTGATAATTCAGTTCTAGATAACTTGTCTTCATTCGCTGATCAATGGCAAATCCCAGTTCCAAAGTTTCTTGTGAATGGCACATAACCCTCTGAGTTACTGATACCAAAGACACCTTCTTGCATTGCTCTGCATTATTACATCTTTTAGCTGATTCCAAGCAGCCATACAATTGGTCCCAAAGCCACAGGGTTAGGATGAGTTGCCACTCTCGATCACTATCCATTAATCTTTCGTGTATGTGAACGGTGGATAAGATGAGATCTGGCTTGACTGTGATGTCCATGTCAAATAGTCTTAAGAACATGCATTGTTGAGGCTTGTACATGAATAACAGTTACTATAATAAAGTATCAGAGAGACAACTAGTCCTTAAATTGTATCATAGCAGAGTTGAGACGCGAGTGTTGCATATTACAAGTCAGCACGAGATACTCTCTCGTGTTCAGCATCATCAGTCTTACCCCTAACCCCATGTCCTTTACAATCAGAAGTTTACCTTTCCTGTCCGGTATCTAGTCATATGATAACTTGACAAGAGGACCGTAACATTAAGACTCTTCATTATGTACAGGATGTGGTAATCTCGCACGTCCCTGTGTGCTTTTACTGTTTTCTTGGAAGACAGATTGATGAGGCCGCTAATGAAATGAGGCCAATTCTAAACCGAGACTGCTTTATTTTCCATGTAATACAGGAATAACATTTTCAGGTTCATTCAGTCCAATTCGTAATGCTCCTTTTAACATCAAAAATAACGGTCCTGAAATTTCATGCGGAGGCTTCTTTCAGACGAACCCCTCCGACCGGAGAATTTTTCCGAGAGTACCTGGTGGTGCGGGAGGAGCCTGCACTTCCAGTGGGGAGGCCTTCTCTTCTCGCAATGCGAAGTATGCTTCCGTCCTGGTTCCCAAGCAGAAGGTGCAGTCACAACCAATCAGGTAGTTTTCCACAGCTTTCTCATTAATAGCGAGTTCTCATTGCTATTAATGAGAAGGAAAAAAAAACACACTAAACACCATAATAAAAAATAAAAAAACACACCTCACATAATTAAAATTAATTGAAGTTAAAGTTAATAAATGTCTTTTTTTTTAATTCTGAATTTTTTTTAAAGAAGTTTTTTAAATTATGGTTTAAAATAAACTTACCGTAGTGGGCAGGGTTTTTAACAATAAAATGTGTTTTTTAAATTTTATTTTATTATGTTTTTGTGTGTTTTAAAACTCTTATGCCTATAACAGTAGACTATGCACCTGCTTTTATCAGGCACAAGAGTTTTCAGGACATCTGCTGTGCAAGATATGGGTAAATCCCGCAATCTTGCCATTGCAAATGTCCTCTGCTCCCGCGATGCGGATGATCTGTTGCGCTGGAGCCGGTTTTCAGCGCATGCGCCTTATGCGCCGAAAACCGGCTTTTGCGATGCCTTCCCTGGTCCATACACATTCAGTACAGACCCAGGGAGGCCAGGATTTCTGGACCAATAAATTGGGTAAACTTAGCCCCAAATACAAGTCAGTATTCACTGAACAGACTGGTTCGAACTTTGGGTAGAGATCTCTCTCCCTCTGTCTGTTTCCACTCCAAATCTCTGCTCACTATCTTCCAGCAAGGCAAAGCTCCCTTAGCTCTGTGTTGGGGATTGGCTTGTTACATAGAAACATAGAAAGTAGGTGCAGGAGCAGGCTATTTGGCCCATCGAGCCTGCACCACCATTCAATAAGATCATGGCTGATCATGCAACCTCAGTACCCCTTTCCTGCTTTCTCTCCATACCCCTTGATCCCTTTAGCCATAAGGGCCATATCTAACTCCCTCTTGAATATATCCAATGAACTGGCATCAACAACTCTCCGCGGTAGAGAATTCCACAGGTTAACAACTCTCTGAGTGAAGAAGTTTCTCCTCATCTCAGTCCTAAATGGCTTACCCCTTATCCTTAGACTGTGTCCCCTGGTTCTGGACTTCCCCAACATCGGGAACATTCTTCCTGCATCTAACCTGTCCAGTCCCGTCAGAATTTTATATGTTTCTATGACATCCCCTCTCATCCTTCTAAACTCCAGTGAATACAGGCCCAGTCGATCCAGTCCCTCCTCATATGTCAGTCCTGCCATCCCGGGAATCAGTCTGGTGAACCTTTGCTGCACTCCCTCAATAGCAAGAACGCCTTCCTCAGATAGGAGACCAAAACTGAACACAATATTCCAGGTGAGGCCTCACCAAGGCCCTGTACAACTGCAGTAAGACCTCCCTGCTCCTATACTCAAATCCCCTAGCTATGAAGGCCAACATGCCATTTGCCGCCTTCACCACCTGCTGTACCTGCATGCCAACTTTCAATGACTGATGTACCATGACATCCAGATCTCATTGCACCTCCCCTTTTCCTAATCTACCGCCATTCAGATAATATTTTGCCTTCGTATTTTTGCCACCAAAGTGGATAACCGCACATTTATTCACATTATACTGCATCTGCCATGCATTTGCCCACTCACCTAACCTGTCCAAGTCACCCTGCAGCCTCTTAGCATCCTCCTCACAGCTCACACCACCACCCAGCTTAGTGTCATCTGCAAACTTGGAGATATTACACTCCATTCCTTCATCTAAATCATTGATGTATATTGTAAATAGCTGGGGTCCCAGCACTGAGCCCTGTGGCACCCCACTAGTCACTGCCTGCCATTCTGAAAAGAACCCGTTTATCCCGACTCTCTGTTTCCTGTCTGCCAACCAGTTCTCTATCCACGTCAATACATTACTCCCAATACCATGTGCTTTAATTTTGAACACCAATCTCTTGTGTGGGGCCTTGTCAAAAGCTTTTTCAAAGTCCAAATACACCACAGCCACTGGATCTCCCTTGTCCACTCTACTAGTTACATCCTCAAAAAATTCTAGAAGATTTGTCAAGCATGATTTCCCTTTCATAAATCCATGCTGACTTGGACCAATCCTGTCACTGCTTTCCAAATGCACTGCTATTTCATCTTTAGTAATTGATTCCAACATTTTCCCCACTACTGATGTCAGGCTAACCGGTCTATAATACCACGTTTTCTCTTTCCTTTCTTAAAAAGTGCCGTTACATTAGCTATCCTCCAGTCCATAGGAACTGATCCAGAGTCGATAGACTGTTGGAAAATGATCACCAATGCATCCACTATTTCTAGGGCCACTTTCTTAAGTACTCTGGGATGCAGACTATCAATTTATCGGCCTTCAATCCCATCAATTTCCCGAACACAATTTCCTGACTAATAAGGACTTCCTTCAGTTCCTCCTTCTAACTAGACCCTCTGACTCCTAGTATTTCCGGAAGGTTATTTGTGTCTTCCTTCGTGAAGACAGAACCAAAGTATTTGTTCAATTGGTCTGCCATTTCTTTGTTCCCCATTATAAATTCACCTGAATCTGACTGCAAGGGACCTACGTTTGTCTTCACTAATCTTTTTCTCTTCACATATTTATGGAAGCTTTTGCAGTCAGTTTTTATGTTCCCAGCAAGCTTCCTCTCATACTCTATTTTCCACCTCCTAATTAAATCCTTTGTCCTCCTCTGCTGAATTCTAAATTTCTCCCAGTCCTCAGGTTTGCTGCTTTTTCTGGCCAATTTATATGCCTCTTCCTTGAATTTAACACTATCCTTAATTTCCCTTGTTAGCCACGGTTGAGCCACCTTCCCCGTTTTATTTTTACTCCAGACAGGGATGTACAATTATTGAAGTTCATCCGTGTGATCTTTAAATGTTGAGTTGGCAAATCAAAACTACGACTACCGTCCTGAGTAATGGATCCCCTGGCAACCACTTCCTTGGCTCAAATTAATAAGGCCATTCTATTACTATATGTGTGATTGTGACTAGAATCTAGTAACAACCCCCACTGTCTCAAGTTGATATGGAATGAGAGAAATGCAATTCTGCCAGCAACTTCAACTAGTTCTGGCTACAGGGTCAGTTATGTTTTACCAGTCTGCATGTATGTTATGTGGATTTAATCCATTGTGTGCTGCATTTAGCAATATCTTGATTATAAATTGTTTGAAACTCCTCGGTCCAAATAGTCAAAAATCTTGTGATAACGAGGGGGGGAAAGTGCTATCAAAAGAGGAAAAAGAACAAATTATTTTAGGTTTTTGGGCAGTAGTCTTCAACAGCCTCATGATTTCCTCGAAGGGAAAGTTGCTGTGTATATCATCCTACCCCCATCTACCTCCCCTAGCAACAAGAATCCTTCACCGGGCTTCTTGAGGCAGAAGCCTGCAACAATGATTAGTTCTTATTTGTACAATTCCACAGCAAATGGCAGCTTGTCACTCCACATCTGAGAGACTCCCATGGAGAAAGAATTTCTGTCTCAGTGACATTCCTCTATATCGCTGTATCCAGTCTCAGTCTGAGGTCTTGAGGTTTCTTTCTATTGTCACAGGCGGCAACAACAACAATTAGCATTTATATATCGCTTTTAATGTAGTAAAACGTCACAAGTAGGTGCAACCAGTTGTCTCCTACAGTTGGGAAGCTTCCTACACTGTTTACTAGTCTTGGCCAACATGCAAAGGGTTCTTCTCTACCTCAAGTATTTTACATGTTTTTGACCAGATTGTCTTTGCTTGACAGCTCAGGATAATGTCATTCAGAATTAGTGCGCACTAAGCTACTATAGAGATGTAGACCCTTGGAGACCCACACTTGTGTTTCTCTGCTATTTTAGGATTCATTCCTTTATTACATCTAGACTTGACTATTCCAACGCACCCCTGGCTGGGCTCCCGTCTTTCACCCTCCATAAACTTGAACTCATCCAAAACTCTGCTGACTGTATCCTAACTGGCACCAAAGTCCCATTCACCCGTCACCCCTGTGCTCGTTGACCTACATTGGCTCCCGGTTGAGCAATTGAAAGAATGAAAAACTTGGATTTATATAGCAACTTTCACGACTTCCAGAATTCTCAAAGAGCTTTACAGCCAATGAAGTACTTTTGGAGTGTAGTCACTGTTGTTGTGTAGGAAACACATGTGTGCGCACTAGGTCTGTGCAGCAGAGCTGGTCTCCAGTCGTCTTCGGTAATCCTTGCCACTGGACCAAGACCTAGCTCTGTCAAGCATGTGTGGTGGCTGGTGTTCAGTGGCCACCCCATATTAAAAAAATCCATGCACAGGCATCTTCCACCCTTGAGGACGTAGTTTGGGTCCTTCATTAAAACACCTGTGAACTCAACCTTTATTGGCCTGGAAGCAAGTCATCCTCGTTTCGAGGGACTGCCTATGATGATGATGTGGAAAACGTGGCAGTCAATTTTCGCACAAGCAAGCTCCCACAAACAGTAATGTGATAATGACCAGATAATCTTTTTTTTGTTAATTTTTAAATTCTTATCCTTGTTTTCAGGTCACTCCATGTCTTTGCCCCTCCCTATTTCTGTAACCTCCTCCAGCTATACATTATAAATAGAGAACATAAGAACATGGAAGAGTAGTAGGTCATCTAGCCCCTCGAGCCTGCTCTGCCATTCAACAAGATCATGGCTGATCTGGCCGTGGACTCAGCTCCACTTACCCGCCCGCTCCCCGTAACCCTTAATTCCCTTATTGGGTAAAAATCTATCTCTCTGTGACTTGAATACATTCAATGAGTTAGCCTCAACTGCTTCCTTGGGCAGAGAATTCCACAGATTCACAACCCTCTGGGAGAAGAAATTCCTTCTCAACTCCGTTTTAAATTGGCTCCCCCGTATTTTGAGGCTGTGCCCCCTAGTTCTAGTCTCCCCTACCAGTGGAATCAACCTCTCTGCCTCTATCTTGTCTATCCCTTTCATTATTTTAAATGTTTCTATAAGATCACCCCTCATCCTTCTGAACTCCCAACGAGTAAAGACCCAGTCTACTCAATCTATCATCATAAGGTAACCCCCTCATCTCCGGAATCAGCCTAGTGAATCGTCTCTGTACCCCCTCCAGAGCCAGTATATCCTTCCTTAAGTAAGGTGACCAAAACTGCACGCAGTACTCCAGGTGCAGCCTCACCAATACCCTATACAGTTGCAGCTTTTGTATTCCATCCCTCTCGCAATGAAGGCCAACATTCCATTCGCCTTCCTGATTACCTGCTGCACCTGCAAACTAACTTTTTGGGATTCATGCACAAGGACCCCCAGGTCCCTCTGCACCTCAGCATGTTGTAATTTCTCCCCATTCAAATAATATTCCCTTTTACTGTTTTTTTTTTCCCCAAGGTGGATGACCTCACACTTTCCGACATTGTATTCCATCTGCCAAACCTTAGCCCATTCGCTTAACCTATCCAAATCTCTTTGCAGCCTCTCTGTGTCCTCTACACAACCCGCTTTCCCACTAATCTTTGTGTCATCAGCAAATTTTGTTACACTACACTCTGTCCCCTCTTCCAGGTCATCTATGTATATGGTAAGCAGTTGTGGTCCCAGCACCGATCCCTGTGCCACACCACTAACCACCGATTTCCAACCCGAAAAGGACCCATTTATCCCGACTCTGCTTTCTGTTTGCCAGCCAATTCTCTATCCATGCTAATACATTTCCTCTGACTCCGCGTACCTTTATCTTCTGCAGTAACCTTTTGTGTGGCACCTTATCGAATGCCTTTTGGAAATCTAAATACACCACATCCATTGGTACACCTCTATCCACCATGCTCGTTATATCCTCAAAGAATTGCAGTAAATTAGTTAAACATGATTTCCCCTTCATGAATCCATGCTGCGTCTGCTTGATTGCACTATTCCTATCTAGATGTCCTGCTATTTCTTCTTTAATGATAGTTTCAAGCATTTTCCCCACTACAGATATTAAACTAACCGGCCTATAGTTACCTGCCTTTTATCTGCCCCCTTTTTTAAACAGAGGCGTTACATTAGCTGCTTTCCAATCCGCTGGTACCTCCCCAGAGTCCAGAGAATTTTGGTAGATTATAACGAATGCATCTGCTATAACTTCCGTCATCTTTTAATAACCTGGATGCATTTCATCAGGACCAGGGGACTTGTCTACCTTGAGTCCCATTAGCCTGTCCAGCACTACCCCCCTAGTGATCGTGATTGTCTCAAGGTCCTCCCTTCCCACATTCCTGTGACCAGCAATTTTTGGCATGGTTTTTGTGTCTTCCACTGTGAAGACCGAAGCAAAATAATTGTTTAAGGTCTCAGCCATTTCCACATTTCCCATTATTAAATCCCCCTTCTCATCTTCTAAGGGACCAACATTTACTTTAGTCACACTTTTCCGTTTTATATATCTGTAAAAGCTTTTACTATCTGTTTTTATGTTTTGCGCAAGTTTACCTTCGTAATCTATCTTTCCTTTCTTTATTGCTTTTTTAGTCATTCTTTGCTGTTGTTTAAAATTTTCCCAATCTTCTAGTTTCCCACTAACCTTGGCCACCTTATACGCATTGGTTTTTATTTGATACTCTCCTTTATTTCCTTGGTTATCCACGGCTGGTTATCCCTTCTCTTACCGCCCTTCTTTTTCACTGGAATATATTTTTGTTGCGCACTATGAAAGAGCTCCTTTAAAAGTCCTCCACTGTTCCTCAATTGTGCCACCGTTTAGTCTGTGTTTCCAGTCTACTTTAGCCAACTCTGCCCTCATCCCACTGTAGTCCCCTTTGTTTAAGCATAGTATGCTCGTTTAGCATAGTACGAGGTATAGAATACAAAAGCCAGGAAGTTATGCTAAACCTATATAAAACACTAGTCGGTCCCAGCTGGAGTACTGTGTCCAGTTCTGAACACCACACTTTAGGAAGGACGTGAAGGCTTTGGAGATGGTACAGAAGAGATTTACTCGAATGGTTCCAGGGATGAAGGATTACAGTTGCGTGGATAGACTAGAGAAGCTGGAATTGTTGTACTTGGAGGAGCGATGGTTAAGAGGAGATTTGATAGAAGTGTTTAAAATCAATGAAGGATTTAGATAGAGTGAATAAAGAGAAATTGGTTCCAATGGCTGAAGGGTCGATAACCAGCGGGCATTGATTGAAGGTGATTCGCAAAAGAACCCGAGGCGACATGAGGAAAAACTTTTATACGCAGCGAGTGGTTAGGATTTGGAATGCACGGGTGGTGATAGGGCGGTGGATACAGATTCAGTAGTAGCCCTCAAAAGGGAATTGGGTGAATACTTCAAGGAGAAAAAATTGCAGAGATATGGGGAAAGAGCGGGGGAGTGGGACTAACTGGATTACTCTTCAAAAGAGCCAGCGCAGACTCGATGGGCCGAATCGCCTCCCTCTCTGCTGCACTATTCTATAACCCTCCAATATCTGCACTCCTCCAATTCCGGCCTTTTGCGCATCCCCAATTTTAATCACTCCACCATTGGCGGCCTTGCCTTCAGCTACCTGGGTCCTAAGCTCTGGAATTCCCTCCCTAAACATCGTTGCCTTTCTACTTCTCTGTCCTCCTTTAAGATGCTCCTTAAAACCTACCTCCATCTTTCCAAATATCTCCTTATGTGGCTCGTGTCAAATTTTGTTTGATCCCACTCCTGTGAAGTGTCTCGGGATGTTTTACTGCGTTAAAAGTGCTATATAAATAAAAGTTGTTATACTTGTTGTATGTGGAGATTAAACTAATGATGGATGTTACTTCCTGTAGTTGGCTTTCCTCTCAGCCTGTGTAAAGTTCAGTCTACACGTGCAACGTTATATCTGTGTATCCATTGTTCTCTTTCTGACTGACATGTCTCAGAGCTGCATTTTGTTCATCATTTGAGGTTAGCAGTTTTTGATACCAATTTAATAATCAACATGTTTAAGTGCTGTTGCCAAGAACTGGAAGCCTGCCTCAGATAGAGGTTCTGATGCCATGGACCTGCAGCGCATATTATTAAAGGGGTAGTGAACCTGGACACTTTCACCAGGCACTGATGGTAGCTCTTATTTGCATGTGGCAGATGAACCTCTTTCAAAGAATGAGAAGTGTTTTTCTTGGAGCAAGCAATCCATTACTTTGCCTGCTCTGTTACTTTAGTGATGTATAAAGGGCATCAATTTCTTTTGGGAGGAGATATCTACGGCTATTCATAATTTGTGGGGAAAAGTGACTTAAAAATATTCACAAAGAATAAGATTGGGGAAGACTAAACAAATAGATCTGAACAATTCAAATTACTTCTATCAGGATAAAGAGGAATTGGCACCTTCATGTGACTAGCAGTTTTATGTAGTGTTGGGTACTTTGGCTGAAAAATCTCCAGTAAGCTTTGAGCTATTTTTGGGGTGGCACGCTGAGGCATCATTATCCCTGCACTCTTCTTAGATTTTGAGTATTTGTAGTTTTGTTATTTTAGATAAACATTCTTTCAAAATTCAATAACCTGTATCTTCCTTTGCACAGTGTAGCTCTTATATGGCCAAATGAATGGGAAATCATCCACAAATTATTTGTTGTTGATAACACAATTAAAGTTATTCGACTGATGAACACTGGAGATTCTGGCACTGTACAATTGGAATATAGCACCAGTCCTGGTAAGATTTTCCTGCATGAGTATTAGTCTTTTTAGTTTGATTAATTTACGTTAATTGTAGAAACATTGGGCCCAAGTTTCGGGACGCGCCTAAAGCGGCGCAGCCAGGACCTGGACACCCGTTTTTCACGCCAGAAAGTGCGCCTAAAAAAAACTTACCTATTCTCCGGCTCCCTGCAGGTCCTCTGGAGCTGGGCACGGTGCAGCACAAGCTATGGGGGGGGCGGAGCCAGATCCCTGCGCTGAAAACAGTGCTGGGACCTCTGCACATGCGCGCTACAGTGGGCGCGCATGTGCAGTAGCTCCAGGCGCCCAAAACTGTGGGAGGGGCCTGAAGCACACAGCCCCTAGCCCTGGCCGAATGGCCTCACTGGGGCTGCGTGAATAAGGCTTCTCCCACCCGACCGGAACCCCGCTCTCCTTCCCCCTCCCCCCCCCCCCCCCCCGGACTTCCGCGACTCGACCTCTGCTCCCCCCACCCCTGGCGACCCTCCCCACCCCACCCCCGGCGACCCGACCTCCGCTCTCCCTCTACACCACCCCCCCCCCCCGGACCTCCGCGACGCGCCCCCCCCCCCCCCCCCCCCGAGACCCGACGCCACCTACCTGTACATCCAGCCCGAAGTCTTGGGCCGGCCGTTCAGCCTCCTTCTCTCCCTCCCCCCCTTCTCTCTCTCCTTCCCTCCCCCCTTCTCTCTCCTTCCCTCCCTCCCTCCTCTCTCCTTCCCTCCCTCCCTCCTCTCTCTTTCCCTCCCTCTCTCCTTCCCTCCCTCCCTCCCTCCTCTCTCCTTCCCTCCCTCCCTCCTCTCTCCTTCCCTCCCTCCCTCCTCTCTCCTTCCCTCCCTCCCTCCTCTCTCCTTCCCTCCCTCCCTCCTCTCTCCTTCCCTCCCTCCCTCCTCCCCTCCCTCCCTCCTCCCCTCCCTCCCTCCTCCCCTCCCTCCTTCCTTCCCTCCTTCCCTCCCTCTCTCCTTCCCTCCCTCTCTCCTTCCCTCCCTCTCTCCTTCCTTCCCTCCCTCTCTCCTCTCTCCTTCCTTCCCTCCCTCCCTCCTCTCTCCTTCCCTCCCTCCCTCCCTCCTCTCTCCTTCCCTCCCTCCCTCCTCTTTCCTTCCCTCCCTCCCTCCTCTCTCCTTCCCTCCCTCCCTCCTCTCTCCTTCCCTCCCTCCCTCCTCTCTCCTTCCCTCCCTCCCTCCTTCCCTCCCTCCCTCCTCCCCTCCCTCCCTCCTCCCCTCCCTCCCTCCTCCCCTCCCTCCCTCCTCCCCTCCCTCCTTCCTTCCCTCCTTCCCTCCCTCTCTCCTTCCCTCCCTCTCTCCTTCCCTCCCTCTCTCCTTCCTTCCCTCCCTCTCTCCTCTCTCCTTCCTTCCCTCCCTCCCTCCTCTCTCCTTCCCTCCCTCCCTCCCTCCTCTCTCCTTCCCTCCCTCCCTCCCTCCTCTCTCCTTCCCTCCCTCCCTCCCTCCTCTCTCCTTCCCTCCTCCCCCACCACCCTTCTCCCCCACCCCTCGCTGTCAGAGACAGACACACACACACACAGTCAGAGAGTGAGAGACACAGACACAGACAGACAGAGAGATAGAGACACACTGGGGGGGCCGTCCCAGCACGTTGTTGGAGGACTCCCGGTACTGCAGTCAGTAAGTAAAAAGTGTTTTATTTATTGATTTTTTTTTTAAATTTTTTTTATTCATTTTTTTTGATTGATTTATTGGTTGATTTATTGATGTATTTATCATTTATTATTGATGATGGCTCTTTAAACACTTCAGTTTTACAAATAATGTTTGTAAACTTCCCTTTAAACCCCCCCCCTTCCCTACGCCTAATTTGTAACTTACGCCTGATTTTTTAAAGTGTAGACAAGGTTTTTTCGAACGTACAAAAATCTTCACTTACTCCATTCTAAGTTAGTTTGGAGTAAGTTTTCACTGCCTAAACTTTGAAAACAGGCGTAAGTGGCCAAAAAAATTCTGTTCCAAAGTGAAACTGTTCTAACTGACTAGAACTGGAGCAAACTAAATGCCGAGAATTCAAATTTCTAAGATACTCCATTCTAAACCAGTTGCTCCAAAAAAAACAGGAGCAACTCAGGCCGCAACTTGGCCCCATTAACATTTGAACTTCAGAAGTCTGACGCTTCCTCGAGTCCCTACTTATGTAAAGAATTTTCAAATGCTAGTTGCAAATAGGCTGTTAATCTAATCATATCCCTCATTATCATAATTGCACTTATTGTAACCATATTGTTTTTACTCCTGTTTAAAACCGGTGATGCAAGTGAAATTTTGCTCATGTTCCAACATGCGCTGCAGCATACAGCAGGGTGTCTACACATCAAATGAAATGGGTGGTATGCTGTCTCTTGTAATGTTTGTACAAATCCCAAAAAAAGCATTTCTCTCACACAGGTGCAATCTCAATTAGTCACAACCTGTTAACTATATGGAAGTTGGAACTGACTAATCTGCAAGGAGAAAAACATACTCCTTGCACTATGCATATTTTCATAGTGAAGTCCCACGTGCTAGATGCACATAAAAAAAGTCAAGTTGGTGAGAGCTTTTGCTTTTCAGTTTTAACAAAGCTGAAAACTAATTTATCTTTGATTACGTGCCTGCCACGTGGAATTTTGCTGCCACTATTGAACAAGCTACTGAACCGCTGTTGTAAATTATCTTGTGTTGCCACAATATTTTAAACAACTAATTTTTGTTTCTTGCCTTCTATTACAAGATTTTAAAACGATACCAAGCGGAGTCAAATAGTGGCATACTACCGAACGCTAATTTGTCAAACGCTAATGAATGTGAAAGCAATCAAGAAATAAGTCAACCAAGTCTTGCAAATAATGGCATTAGAATTTGGCCATGCAGAGCCCGTTTTGCGGGTGCTAACTGGCCTAGTAAAGCCCCAATATGGAGGGCAGGAAGTGCGCATACATTTCTGGTCAGACGTGCGCTGCCCGCCAGATTGGGAAAGGACAAAAAAAAATCATTGTGCGGTGCCCAAGCTTGAAACAGGCGCAAAGCTCTTTGAAAATGCGAATAAGGAGCCTAACGCTTGTTTGAGGTTTCCACTGCAAGATGGGTTTTCCCTGAGGCATCCGGTGCCAGCACCGCATACACTAAAGCCAGACCTTGGGATTGCCTGTTACTAACGAGGTAAGTTGAAATGTGTTTACCTGAATGTGGAACTGAGAGCAGCAGGAGCCGTGATCTCCCTACGGGCTACATTTTGTTTTGGTTTCTAAGGATGCGTAACCACTGGAAAAAGCTGTAAATTGAGGATGGGTGTGGATGAATGGTCAGAACAACCAAAGGGAGAGGACTGGAAAAGGCCATTGGAGACCCTGAAGCTTCAGACCTCCCCTGCTCTTCATATCACTGAAAGCCCAAATGTATTTTTTTTTTAAATGAGAAGTCACAAGCTTTTCCTTTGCTTTTTAACATATAGATCTTTGTGAAGAGTGTCGGGAGGGCTTGCTCTGTCAACAACAGCGAGATTTAAGAGAGTATACACAAGCCACTATCTATATCCGCAAAGTGGTGGAGAGTATAAAGGTAACAATTTTTTATAAATTGTATTCCTGAGAGGCTGATTTGTAATTTCATTAGTGGAGCTTAACTAAAAGCAGCTTTGTCAAGATTATATCCTGTATAAAATTTCCATTCATCATTCTAGCTAATTCTACACTACCCAAAATGTAAAAAGTTGATAATTTAAAATAAAATATAATTTCCAGCTGCTTTACCCTTGTATAGCATATTGTTAAATTACAATATCTTTGTAAATTGCATTGTGCGCTCGTGTGTGTGTGTGTATTTATTGCTGTTAAGGTGGTCTAACCGTGGCTAACAAGAGAAGTTAAAGATCATGTTGGATCAAAGGAAGTTGCTTCTAATGTTGCTTAAAAGAGTAGTAAGCTTGAGAATTTTAGAATTCAGTAAAGGTTGACCAAGAAATTGATAAGAGAAAATAGTATATGAGAGTAAACGAGCAAGAGACATAAAACAAGATTGTAAAAGCTTCTATAGGTGTGTAAAAAAAAAAGAGATCAGCAAAAGTAAATGTGGGTCCTTGCAGGAAGAGACAGGAGAAATCATAATAGGAAATAAAGAAATGGCAGACATTAAACAAATATTTTGTATCTGTATTCACTGTAGAAGATACAAAAAACATTCCGGAATAATGGGAAACCAAGGGTCTGGTAGAATGAAGAACTTAAAGAAATTAGTATGAGTAAAAAAAATAGTACTGGAGCAATTAATGGAACTAAAAGCCGACAAATCCCCTGGATCTGATGGCCGACATCCTAGGGTTTTAAAAAGGTGGCTAAAGGGATAGTGGATGCATTGGTTTTGCTCTTCCGGAATTTCCTAGATTTCAGAATGGTCTCCGCAGATTGGAAGGTCGCAGACAAAACCCCGCGATTCAAAGGAGGGAGAGAGAAGACAGGGAACTATAGGCGCTCTCTCTCCCCAACGCTGCCTCGCGCGCGCTCTCTCTCCCCATCGCTCCCTCGCGCGCGCGTTCTCTCTCTCCCCGACGCTCCCTCCCTCCCGCGCTCCCCGACACTCCCTCCCTCCCGCGCGCGCGCGCGCTCTCCCTGACGCTCCCTCCCTCCCGCTCTCCCCAACGCTCCCTCCCTCCCGCGCTCCCCGACGCTCCCTCCCTCCCACGCGCGTGTGCGCGCTCTCCCCAACGCTCCCTCGCGCGCGCGCTCTCCCCGGCGCTCCCTCGCGAGCGCGCTCTCTCCCCCCCGGCGCTCCCTCGCGCGCGCTCTCTCCCCCCGGCGCTCCCTCGCGCGCGCGCGCTCTCTCCCCCCGGCGCTCCCTCGCGCGCGCGCGCTCTCTCCCCCCGGCGCTCCCTCGCGCGCGCGCGCTCTCTCCCCCCGGCGCTCCCTCGCGCGCGCGCGCTCTCTCCCCCCGGCGCTCCCTCGCGCGCGCGCGCTCTCTCCCCCCGGCGCTCCCTCGCGCGCGCGCGCGCTCTCTCCCCCCGGCGCTCCCTCGCGCGCGCGCGCTCTCTCCCCCCGGCGCTCCCTCGCGCGCGCGCGCTCTCTCCCCCCGGCGCTCCCTCGCGCGCGCGCGCTCTCTCCCCCCGGCGCTCCCTCGCGCGCGCGCGCGCTCTCTCCCCCCGGCGCTCCCTCGCGCGCGCGCGCGCTCTCTCCCCCCGGCGCTCCCTCGCGCGCGCGCGCTCTCTCCCCCCGGCGCTCCCTCGCGCGCGCGCGCTCTCTCCCCCCGGCGCTCCCTCGCGCGCGCGCGCGCTCTCTCCCCCCGGCGCTCCCTCGCGCGCGCGCGCTCTCTCCCCCCGGCGCTCCCTCGCGCGCGCGCGCTCTCTCCCCCCGGCGCTCCCTCGCGCGCGCGCGCTCTCTCCCCCCGGCGCTCCCTCGCGCGCGCGCGCTCTCTCCCCCCGGCGCTCCCTCGCGCGCGCGCGCGCGCTCTCTCCCCCCGGCGCTCCCTCGCGCGCGCGCTCTCTCCCCCCGGCGCTCACCTCGCGCGCGCGCGCCGCGCGCGCTCTCTCCCCCCGGCGCTCCCTCGCGCGCGCGCGCTCTCTCCCCCCGGCGCTCCCTCGCGCGCGCGCGCTCTCTCCCCCCGGCGCTCCCTCGCGCGCGCGCGCTCTCTCCCCCCGGCGCTCCCTCGCGCGCGCGCGCTCTCTCCCCCCGGCGCTCCCTCGCGCGCGCGCGCTCTCTCCCCCCGGCCCTCGCGCGCGCGCGCTCTCTCCCCCCCGGCCCTCGCGCGCGCGCGCTCTCTCCCCCCGGCCCTCGCGCGCGCGCGCTCTCTCCCCCCCGGCGCTCGCGCGCGCGCGCTCTCTCCCCCCCGGCCCTCGCGCGCGCGCGCTCTCTCCCCCCCGGCGCTCGCGCGCGCTCTCTCCCCCCCGGCGCTCGCGCGCGCTCTCTCCCCCCGGCGCTCGCGCGCGCTCTCTCCCCCCCGGCGCTCGCGCGCGCTCTCTCCCCCCCGGCGCTCGCGCGCGCTCTCTCCCCCCGGCGCTCGCGCGCGCTCTCTCCCCCCCGGCGCTCGCGCGCGCTCTCTCCCCCCCGGCGCTCGCGCGCGCTCTCTCCCCCCCGGCGCTCGCGCGCGCTCTCTCCCCCCCGGCGCTCGCGCGCGCTCTCTCCCCCCCGGCGCTCGCGCGCGCTCTCTCCCCCCCGGCGCTCGCGCGCGCTCTCTCCCCCCCGGCGCTCGCGCGCGCTCTCTCCCCCCCGGCGCTCGCGCGCGCTCTCTCCCCCCCGGCGCTCGCGCGCGCTCTCTCCCCCCCGGCGCTCGCGCGCGCTCTCTCCCCCCCGGCGCTCGCGCGCGCTCTCTCCCCCCCGGCGCTCGCGCGCGCTCTCTCCCCCCGGCGCTCGCGCGCGCTCTCTCCCCCCCGGCGCTCGCGCGCGCTCTCTCCCCCCCGGCGCTCGCGCCCGCGCTCTCTCCCCCCC